>NW_026647166.1:170000-365756 GCF_950295315.1 Erinaceus europaeus
GGTTATGTCAGAAAGTCCCATACAAGTCTCAGTCCGAAGTAGATGGCTAGGGGAAGAATTGGCAGGGGATGCAATGCTGCATGATGGAGGTAGGCCGCTGGAATGTTGCTTTTCTGTAGATAGCCAGCTGGAACTGCCAACATGTGAAAAGCAGGTCAGAAGCAGGAACAGTAACCAGGCATGAAGAAAGTTCTGTCCTTATTTAGAAGGGGCCAAGTGTGGATTTGGTCCGATGGTGCGGGAGAGGGAGCTACAGAAGTGGAAAGTGCCATAGAAACTGCTGTAGTGGCTGCAGGGGAGACTAAATGCATATCTATGGGGAGATAGCTCCCGGGATGGACTTCACATGGTTTAAAATCCTTAAATGCTGAAAAAATATCCTTTAGCTCTCTTATCTCAGCCACTAGGTCCCTTAATGGTGATGTATCAGCAGGGGGCAGAGTCAGGGACGAGGAAACCTCAGGCGGAGCTGAAACCGGGACTGCAGGGGCAGGGGCGGGGTTCAGGAATGCAGAAGCTGCAGGCGGAGATGAAACCAGGGCGGCAGGGGCTGGGGCGGAGCTGAAACCAGGGAGGCTGGGCCTGCTTCCAGGAAGTGCGAAGCAGGGTTCAGCCCGTGGCCCTGCCTTGCAGAAGCTGTCCAGTGCGCATGTGTATAACTCCTTTTGTACCTGGGCCTCTGTGGATGTGTGCGTGTGTGACTGTGTGAGTGTGTGTTAGTGTGTGTGTGTGTGAGGGAGGGAGAAACAGAGAGAACAACAGAATCACTGTGGCACAGGTGATTTTGTGCAAAACACTTAGCACATTATGATTTACCGCTCAATATTGACACCATTGTAGTTCTCCTTGTCCCTTGGACACTTTTTTTCTCTGACTGTCTTTGTGTGCCTTCTTCCCTGGACCCTTCGTGGAAGTCAGTGCATGCATCGTGAACTCGGTCTTCATGGTGTTGAAATTTTCCTTTCTTTGCCCTTTGGATTACTTAGTCTCATGCATACGGCGTAGTACAGAGGGGAACTGAGGAGACAGCGTTCCTGCTGCAGGTAACAGGCAAATGTCCATCTCCAGCTGCAGCTATCCAGGCCCTCTGTGCTTCACTCCCATTCTCCAGGGCCCTGAGGCTGACACTCAGCCTATATGCAGCCGTCCTTAATTTCCTGCACTGCATCCTTATCCTTATTCCATGAGAGCCCAGGTCAAGAGAAGTGAAACTCTATCCCCCTGGCACACACATTGTGCTTTGCCTCTATTGGGCCGTACGTAAAGGGTCTGTGGTACTGATGGCCACACCAGTGTCCAGATTTTCCACGCAAAACGGAAGCATCCAGGGTTCAGAAAGAGTGTGTTTTTATGGCTGTGAAATGTCTTTTTCAAGTGCCTCTTGGGGTTTCAAATCCTTTTGAAACCTGAAGTTCGTTCTTGTATCTAGGGTATATTCTCACCTCTGGCCCTAAGGCCCTCCGAACTAGGAGCACAGCTATCCTGGGGTCAGGAGGTCTACCAGCCTGCTAGCTCCTGGAGGGATTCCTGAGTATGTCCTCAGGGCCCAAGTGGTAACAGGTGTTTCCAATTGCCTTTAGTAGCAGCAGCCTGGCCCTCACGTGAGGGGCAGGGCCATGATCTCCACTGGAAGATCCTAATTCAGCCAATGGAGGCATCCATCTTCCTTTTGTTTCTCCATAGCCAGGGCCCGGGAGTTTGTGCTTCCTGCAAGCAGAGCGACTTTCTATAGAACACTCATGCATGCCTACTTCTGGGAATCTCTGAGTGTGATGTGTGGACCCCAGGACAGGGAATCTCTCTGAGTGTGATGTGTGGACCCCCAAACATGACTGGACAGGCTAATGCCCTTGAATACTATGGGGTGCCCCAGCTTTCCCCATTGGCAGTGTTTGGATGATAGTGTGGCATGGGATTGAATGGGGAACTCAGGAGAGCAAGACATGAGAGTCCCTTTGCATATGCATTCTTGCTTAGCCAGAATCTGGGCTAGCTGGCTTGCCCTGACCAGCTAGGTTCTCTGTACATATGTTGAAGTTGAGGCTGGCTACCTTGACACCCATATTCTGAGACTATTATAGGTGTGCTCAGAGCACACACAGACAGACAGACATGCACACACACACACACACACAAACATTATTGTCAGGTTTGGTAGTACAGCATATGGTGAAGGCTGGTGCTGTCTGGGGTCTGTGGGCATGAGAGCTGATGCCTTAAAATCTCTACAAGCCAGCTTTGAATCTTTGATCAATGAACACAGTGTAGGAGGTTTTTGCATTCTGGTCTCTTTCCAAATCATGTATTTCTCTTCTTGCCTTCTCTGTCTCTAACTCTCACATGCTCTCATACACTCTGTCTTCACTCATTTATATTTTACTTATATACTTATTTTACTGACAGGCCCAGATATACAAAGAGAGTTACCAAAGCACTGCTGAGCTCTGGTTTGTTGTGTTGGCGATTTCACCTAGGCTACTGGAGCATCAGTTTGTAAGTCTTTCTGACACAAGCCATATTCTGTCTCCTCATTTCCATGCCAGTATCACTCAGAGTTTATAATAAAGAGATACATACATATATATATATATAAACAAATATATTTATATATCTGTCATTTTTTGAATTGTCGACCTTTGTATATGACCTTAATTCAGAATTACCACATTTATAACAGCCTAGTTTTTCAGAAATAATTGGCCATATTTTTTGAGCAGAATTCAATACAAATATTAAATATAGAACCTTCCAGTAGCATTTCTAATCGTTTTTCTATCAGCATACTTATTGTAATTATCATAGTGCTGAACTTCCCTCCTTTTTCCAGTGTAAGCTTCAATATGTATGTGTTTGTTTTCTTTTTCCGGATATCTTAATTTCCTTGGACCCTGAAGTTTTAGGGAATTTTTGAAGCAGCCCTCTGTTTCTCAACAGATGGTTTCTATGTTTCTGCTGTAATCAGGTGTTCTTTTGGTTTTTGTTTTCATTAATTTTTTCAAGTCCTCCTAAATCATCCCCATTTATTTGCATATTTATTTTTTTAGTCAGGTATCACATGAGGGTCATTTCTTCTGCTTGATAGATTTTCTCTTATAATTGAAGGGAACTTTTGACGCACAATACATTTCCTGGGGCAAATACTACACACATATAGTGAAGGCTTGGGTTGTCTGGGGTCTGTGGGCATTTGAGCTACTGCCTTACAATCTCTACAACCCAGGTTTGAACCTGTCATGAATGAACACAGTCTAGGGGGGTTTTGACTTCTGTTCTATTTCCAACTCCTCTATTTCTTTTCTCTCCTTCTCTGTCTCTGACTCTCACAGGCTCTCACTCACTCTGTCTGCACTCAGTAATATTTTACTTATATCCTTATTTTATTGACAGGCCCAGATATACAAAGAGAGTTGCTAGAGCACTGCTGAGCTCTGGCTTGTTTTTTTGGTGATTTTACCTAGGCTACTGGAGCCTCAGCTTTGTAAGTCTCTCTGACACAAGCCACATTCTGTCTCTTCATATCCATGGCAGTATCTCTCAAACTTTATAATATAGATATAAATCCATATACATATATAAATATACATAAATATCTGTCATTTTTAGAATTGTCGACCCATGGTCTTCCTGGGGTTTTTATTATTTTTTAATTTTTTCAAATCCTCCTAGATCATCCCCATATATTTGCATATCCATTTAAATATTTAGTCCGATAAAACATGAGGGGTCATTTCTTCTGCCTGATAGATTTTCTCTTATAATTGAAGGGAACTTTGGACACACAATACATTTCCTTTTGCAGATACTACACACTACTACAACTACTACTGCAATGTTTTTGACAGTGACATCCAATGCACTATGGATTAGTATTGCATGGCTCAAAAGAATGTTCCCTATTTAACCTACAAAATTTTTAACCTCACAAATGTTTATTCTGTTCTTTCTTGGGGGATGAATGGTTTACAGTCAAAAGTTACATGTAATAGTGGCTACGTGGTTAATTTTTCCCACTTTCCCTGTATTTCTGTACATCATTTGTATAATTCCTACTGAGGAGAAGGAAATAGTCATAAATAGAGAGAGCAGGGCCCAAGCAGGAAGAGAGACAGAGAGACAGCTGCAGATCTGATTTGCCACAAGCCCAGCTTTTCCCTATCTGGGTAAGTGGTGACCAGGGGCTCAAAATGGGGTCTTGGGCTTCCACATAGTTCTCTGGCATACTTCCTTAGCCAGAATCTGGGCTAGCTGGCTTGCCTTGACCAGCTATGTTCTCTGTACATAAGTGTACATAAGTTGCAGGTGAGGCTGGCTACCTTGACACCCATGCTCTGAGACTACTACAGGTGAGCTCTGAGCACACACAGACACACACACACACACACACACACACACACATATTACTGTCAGGTCTGGTAGTACAGAATATGGTGAGGACTGGGGCTGTCTGGGGTCTGTGGGCATGAGAGCTGCTGCCTTACAATCTCTACAAGCCAGGTTTGAACCTGTCATCAATGAACACAGTGTAGGAGGTTTTTGACTTCTGGTCTCTTTCCATATCACCTATTTCTCTTATCACCTTTCTGTCTCTAACTCTCATATGCTATCACACACTCTGTCTTCACTCATTGATATTTTACTTCATACTTATTTTACTGACAGGCCCAGATTTACAAAGAGAGTTACCAGAGCACTGTTGAGCTCTGGCTTGTTTTGTTGATGATATCACCTTGGTTACTGGAGCCACAGCTTTGTAAGTCTCTCTGACAGAAGCCATATTCTGTCTCCTCATTTCCATGGCAGTATCTCTCAGACTTTATAATAAATAAATATATATATATATATATATATACACACATATATATCTTTCATTTTTACAATTGTCGACCTATGTTGATCTTTATCAGAATTAACACATTTATAACAGCTTCCTTTTTCATTAATAATTGGCCACCTAGTTGGAGCAGGATTCAATACAATTATAAATAATAGAACCTTCCAGTAGCATTTCTAATAGCATTTCTATCAGCATCCATATTGTAACTATCATAGTACAGAACTTGCTTCCTTTCTCTAGTGTAAGCTTCAGTACATATGAGTTTCTTTTCATTCTCCTGAAATCTTAATTTCCCTGGACTCTGAAGTGTCTCGGAATTTTTGAAGCAGCCCTCTGTTTCTCAGCAGATGTTTTCCATTTTCTGCTGTAATCAGGTCTTCTTTTGCTTTTTGTTTTTATTTTTCAATTTTTTCAAACCTAGATCATCCCCATTTATTTGCATATTTATTTATTTATTTAGTCCTATATTACATGAGGGGTCATTTCTTCTGCTTGATAGATTTTTCTCTTATAATTGAAGGGAAGTTTACACTGACAATACATTTCGTGTCGTAAATACTACACACATATGGTGAAGGCTGGGGTGGTCTGGGGTCTGTGGATGTGAGACTGCTGCCTTACTGTCACGTCCACCCTTGCCTGCAAGGATCACACAACGCCGAGTTCTTCTTCAAGCAGTTTATTCGGGAACCTTGAACAGCAAAAAGCCCGGTATATCCTAACCTCCAACTTATATCCTCATGGGTCAGCCCAAGGGCACACGTGGCAGCTGCTCATAGGCACACGATTGCGGAAGCAAGCACTCTCTCAGTCTCAGACCATTTATGGAGTTGTTTACTTCTCCCTGTGGTCTGGAGGGTAGAGGAGGCTGGCGCCATCTTGGGGCGCGGCACATGGCTCTCCACAGTTCCCCCTTTTTGTTTTAATAACCCTGCAGGTGAGTGTAGAGGTCCAATCCCAGAAAGGAGGGGATATTGTCATAGTCCTCGCCTAAGCAATCAAGCTTCGCCAGTGCTTGACCCATCCCTTGCCTTTTTGTTCTGGGGCAGGAGATAAGGAAATTATGGGGCTAGGGAGCGGCACAACCTGCATGCATTGGACGTGCACTCCTTGAGACGGCATTACGCCCTCAAGTGCAGTTCTTTGCCTCGCACCCTGAGCGTTTCATATCAGGCTCTTAAGGCCACCAGCCAAGCCTGGGGGGAGTGGCCATCCTCGATTGCTGTGAAGGCCTGTGCAATCAGTGGGACTTCACGCCTCCTTGTGATCCTAATTTTGCAAATACACCACAGGACCATCAGGGAGGGGAGAACCAAGAGCACAGTTAAGCATCCCAAGCCCGCCCACTCTTTCAAACTGTCCATTGCTTGATTGATCCAGGAGGACAACCCCGCCGCCATGGAAGCATCCACCCGCATTGAGTTGACTGCCACAATGGCGCTTCGCAGTTGTCGCATCAGGGTATCGAAACTCCAGACCAGTTTCCTAAGAGCCCGGCATCATGCCATATCGGCATCGGCCTTGGAAACACGGACAGGATTCCCCAGCGAGGCTCCGTCATCACTGGCGTCACCACCGCAGTCATCAGGAGCATCTGGTGTATTCTTTGGTGGTGGGGCATCTTGGACCTTTCTCACCAGTCGTTTGGGTACCCACACCGGATCTGGTTTGTCCTATGGAAAAACACAGAGCCTCGTGCCCATGTCAGCAAGGGATCAGGCCCATGCCATGTGCCTGTTAATATGTCCTTCCATTTTACCATGCCTCTCTGTGGGTCAGGGGGCATATGATGTATTTTCGCTGCAGAGTGGCCATTAATATCCAAATTTAAAAAATTAAGTGTAAATAAGGCTAGGGATAGTCTTTCCTTAGGGGTGCGGCCGTGGCCTATTCCCCCTTTTTGTTTTAACAGACATTCCTTGAGGGTGCGATGAGCACGTTCCACAATGCCTTGACCCTGAGGATTATAGGGCAGGCCATGGGTTACTGGGACTCCCATTTGCTGGCAGAAGGAGACAAAAGACCGAGCAGTGTAGACCAAACCATTGTCTGTTTTCAAAATTTGAGGCATACCCCATGCAGCCCATGCCTCTAGGCAATGGGTGATCACATTGAGAGCCTTTTCGCCACTTAATGGGGTGGCCATGATAACACCAGAGCAGGTGTCTACAGAGACATGTAGATACTTAAGCGTGCCAAATTCAGAAAAGTGCGTGACATCCATTTGCCATAGGAAGCCAGGGCATAAGCCCCGAGGGTTAATTCCAACGCTTGGTGGATGCTGGAAAGTCACACACTGAGGCCGACCCAGAACCACCTGACAAGCGTCCGCACGGGGCAAATTAACTTTTTTCTGTAGGGTTTTAGCATTTACATTAAAAAGTTCATGAAAACGTCTGGCCCGTTCCATTGCTGGAGCCATCAAGAGGACATCCTGTCTTGCCAATTTATCTACAATGTTATTACCCTCGCTCAGGGGGCCAGGCAATCCAGTGTGTGCTCGAATGTGTTGAATATAAAAGCGCTGTGTGCTGTGCCAAATCAGATCTTGTAGTTCTTTTAACAGCGAACACACCATGCTGGATCTTTTTATAGGTCCAGTGGCCTCTAGAACCTTGACTGCATTAAACACATAAGCAGAGTCAGATATCAAATTAAAGGGAAAATGGCATCTCTTAAAAACTTCAATCACAATTTTCAACTCCACTATTTGAGGAGAGCCTGGTTGGAAATGACACCTAACTGGTTCTTGGTGTTCTATTACGTAAGCTCCACATCCTGTCTTAGAACCATCTGTGAAAATGTTAGGCGCTGAAGACAGAGGCCTCACTGCAGTAATCTTAGGGAAAATCACGGGGTGCTCCTTAAAGAAGCTCACGAGAGGATGTTTGGGATAGTGATTATCAATTTCTCCGGGATAGCCGCATCTCAAGACAGCCCACTCATCCAAAGCTCCACACAGGGTCTGTACCTGGTAGCTAGAATAAGGGACCACTAATGTGGTTGGTAAGATGCCAAAAAACTGTATACATTGCTGAATCCCGGTCAGGGCCAGATCTGCCACTGCTGAAGGATAATATTGTATGGATTTAGCAGGAGAAATTCTTAAATGAATCCAAAGCAATGGACCCTCTTGCCACAGCAGCCCCGTGGGCTGTGACAAGGTAGCTAAAATGCATAAAGTCAGGGGCTTGTTGGCATCCCAACGTTTCAAGAAGGCTCCCTGACGGGATCTTTCTACCTTCTCTAGGACCAGCCTAGCCTCTGGCGTCAATACTCTTGGAGAGTTCAGAGCGGAATCCCCTATCAAGACATCATACAGGGGTTTCAGCTCATGATTTGGAAGCTTCAAGTAACTCCTCACCCAATTAATATCCCCTAACAGTTTTTGAAAGTCATACAGAGTACGTAAGCCATCCTTCCTCAATTCCAGCTTCTGGGGCACTACCTCCATAGGTTTAATGCATGCTCCTAAGTAGTTTACCACCTCACCTCTCTGCACCTTTTCAGGGGCAATATACAGCCCTTTTCCTCTTAAAATCTGAACTAATTCCTCATACGCTTGATCAAGTAAGGTTTCAGTTTTTTTCAGCAAGTGGAATATCATCCATATAATGAATACATTTTAAGGTAGGATATTTCTTCCTGAGGGGAGCAATCGTCTCACTATCAAACAGCTGGCACATGGTTGGACTATTCGCCATACCCTGTGGGGCAGCACAACCCATTCGAATCTCTGGTCGGGTTCTTCATGATTGCAGGATGGTACGGTAAAGGCGAATCTTTCCATGTCCCTCTCACTTAATGGGATAGAGAAAAAACAATCCTTGATATCTATGACTATTATGGGCCATCTCTCAGGCAGGGCTGTTAGCAATGGAAGCCCCCACTGTACTGGCCCCATGATCTGCATTTGGCAGTTGATTGCCCACAGATCATGTAACAGTCTCCATTTTCCTGACTTTTTCTTAATCACAAATATAGGAGTATTCCAGGGGGACACAGAAGGTTTGATATGTTTCAAGGCAAGTTGCCCTGCAACCAGCTCTCTGGTCACGGCTAATTTTTCAGAGGAAAGAGGCCACTGAGGAACCCACACTGGATCCTCTGTTTTCCAAGATATGGGAATACCTGTGTCCGCAGTGGCCCCTAGGAAAAACCCAGACCTGATCTTCCTGAGTGTGGTCGAGCAGCAACAGGGGACTTGCGTCCCTGTAGGTGCTTCCCCAGGCCAAAGCCAGGGACACAACCCATTCTTTTCATCTGAGTTTGAGCTGCCATGGAGTATTCATTACTTAATTTAAAATCCATCTCTTTAAACAAGTCCCTCCCCCATAACGAGATGGGTAGCTCCAAAACATATGGCTGCATCAAGCCACAATGGCCTTCCTTATCTTTCCATTTTAGCTGTCTAGCACTCATGTCTGGAGTCCTTGCATAACCCAGGCCTTGGAGGGTTTGAGAGGAAGTTTGCACAGGCCATCCTGTTGGCCAGTCTTTGGCGGCCACAATACTTCTGTCAGCCCCAGTATCAAGAAGCCCCTGAATGTTTTTTCCTTCAACTTCTAATACCATCAATGGTCTTTGTTCTAAATCCAGAGATAGGAATGTCAAGTCTGTGCCGGAGGAGCCAAAACCTCGACCCCCCCGTTCAACTGTCTTAGCCGCAAAGCTATCATGTAGGCTGGGTAAGATAAGCAATTGGGCGATCTTGTCTCCTGGGGAAATGGCTACAATTCCCCGGGGGGAGGACACCATAATCTTAACAACCCCGGTGAAGTCGGAGTCTATAACCCCAGGGTGAATAAGAAGTCCTCACAATGCTGAAGAGGATCTGCCCAAAAGTAAGCCTACTGTGCCTGGCTCGAGGGGTCCTGTAAAGTCGGTTGTTACAAGCTGGACCCCCATCTGAGGAGTTAAGACGAGTTGGGAGGTGGAACAGAGGTCCAATCCTGCTGAGCCCGCAGTGGCTCTCCGTGTTTCCCCGGAGGGCGAAAGCTGAGCCACCTTTCCTGACTGATATCCCTGTCCTGACTCTCTACTGCCCCATATATTTGTGGGCCTTGGGGACAGGGGCCCCTCTGGCTGCTTTTTGGACAGGCTCCTCCATATCCCTGACTCAGGGGTTGTCTGTTAATGTCCTTAACGGAGCGGCATTCATTAGCCCAATGGTTCCCCTTTTTACATCTAGGGCAGAGGCCTGGCTGTCTCATTCTAGCACTTCCTCCTGTTTTGCCTTTCTCAGGACACTGCTTCTTAATATGTCCCATCTTGCCACATTTGAAACAAGCCCCAGTGTTACTGCTTTTCCTTCCTGCAAGTTGGACAACCGCAGTGGCAAGTCCCGCATTAGTCAAAGGGCCTCCAATCTCTCTGCAAACTTTCAACCACCACTCAATTCCTTTGCCCTTATGTGGTGTGATAGCCGCTCTGCATTCTTTGGTACATTGCTCATATACCAGCTGTTTAATAAGAGGCATAGCTGTGTCTGGGTCCCCAAAGATTCTGCCCACCGCCTCAACTATGAGGGCCACAAAATCTGAAAAAGGCTTCATGGGTCCCTGCAAAATTTTTGTTAAGTTGCAGCTAACTTGTCCCCTATTTGGAAGGGCCTTACATGCTCTTATGGCACAGAGATTCACCTGCTCATATACTTGTGGATGGTACCCAGTCTGCTGGCCTACAAACCTGCCTAGTCCTAGGAGCATGTCTCGGTCCCAGGCAGGTTGACCTGCGCGTGCATTAACCGCTGCTTGCTCGGTTGCAAAATCAATCCAGAATGCTCTCCAATCTAGATATTGTCCTGGGCTGAGACAAGCACAAACCAAGCCTTACCAATCAGCTGGTGTCATGCAAAGCCTACTGAGAGATTCCACTTGAGCAAGAGTGAAAGATGCACTAACCCCATAAGCCTTCACAGATTCTGCCAGGGACTTAACTACTTTGAAATCCAAGGGCTCCACATACCGGTTCCCTTGGAGATCTTGAAACACCGGATAGACAAGTTGCATCTCCGTCCTAACCCGGGCTCATAGCCCCAGGCAAAAGGAACAGCTTGGCCCTCCAGTCCCCAAGGGTTGGACGGTTGTCACGCCCTCCGGATAAGGGGGCGGAGCCGAGGTCAAGGCTGAGGCATAGCCCCCTCCCAGTTCTCCATCCTCCAGTTTTTTTGGTGCCTTATCCCTCTCTTTCCTTTTCCTTCTTTCTCGTAAAGTAGCCTCTTCCAGTCTCTCCACTAAGGCCTGCACGTCCTCCCCCTCCTCCTCCTCTGATTCCGAGGAGGAGGGGAGTGCTTCCAGCTCCTCTAGATCAGGGTATAAAGATTTCCCTTTCTCTCCTCCTTTCTTACTTTCCGCTTTCTCACAGCGTTCCTCCTGTAGCATTTCCAAGGTGTTCTGCCCCTTTTCAACGGCCTCGTAGCACTTCTGATCCTCAAGGCAACTGCGCACTAATTTCCATACGGGCCTTACTCCTGCTTTCAGGTCATACTGCTCCCAAGCAAAGTCTGGGTCCTTTCCTAACTTCTCCCAGCAAGAGACAGTCAAGCTCCCTGAGGCTGCGAACCAGGAGGCGACTATGTCACACTCACTCAAAAATCTTTCAAGTGTGGACTTCTTGATTTTTAATTTCTTGGATAGAAGTAGCTCCTGCAGAGCCAAAAAATTGGATGGGGCTGGGAAGTCCCCATGATAACTTCCTCCCAAAAATTATGTGGCTGCTAGCCCACTTTGTACTCCCCGTTCGCTACCCGTGGGGACTTTTACTTTCCGTTCGCTAAACCCACGAACGTTCTCCTGCTCGTCCTTTATAAACAGAGACGAGCCCTGCTAGCCGCCTCACCGCGGGCCTTATTGTCCCACTTTACCCTGGGAACTTACCAGTTCACTGCCCCTAATTCCGAAGTTCTGAACCCCATTTCGGATGATGTCCCCGTACGGGCCACCACTTGTCGCGTCCACCCTTGCCTGCAAGGATCACGCAATGCCGAGTTCTTCTTCAAGCAGTTTATTCGGGAACCTTGAACAGCAAAAAACCCCGCTATATCCTAACCTCCAACTTATATCCTAATGGGTCAGCCAATCCCAAGGGCACATGTGGCAGCTGCTCATAGGCACACGATTGCGGAAGCAAGCACTCTCTCAGTCTCAGACCATTTCTGGAGTTGTTTACTTCTCCCTGTGGTCTGGAGGGTACAGGAGGCTGGGGCCATCTTGGGGCGAGGCACATGGCTCTCCACACCTTACAATCTCGACAACCCAGGTTTGAACCTGTCATGTATGAACATAGTGTGGGAGGTTCTTGACTTCAGGTCTCTTTCCCACTCTTCTATTTTTCTTCTAGCCTTCTCTGTCTCTGACTCTCACAGGCTCTCACTCACTCTGTCTGCACTCATTAATATTTTACTTATATACTTATTTTACTGACAGGCTCTGATATACAAAGAGAGTCGCTTGTTTTGTTGGCAATTTCACCTAGGATTCTGGAGCCTCAGCTTTGTAAGTCTCTCTGACACAAGCCATACTCTGTCTCCGCATAGCCATGCCAGTATCCCTCAGAGTTTATAAAAAGATAAACTTACATATATGTACATATATATATATATATATATATATATATATATATATATATATATCAGTCATTTTTAGAATTGTTGACCTTTTTATTTGATCTTAATGCAGAATTATCACATTCATAACATCCTCCTTATTCACAAATAATTGGTCACATAGTTGGAGCAGGATTCACTACAATTATAAATTATAAACCTTCCAGGAGCATTTCCAATAGCCTTTCTATCAGTATCCTTATTGTAATTATCATAGCACAGAACTGGCCTCCATTTTCTAGTGTAAGCTTCAATATGTATGCCTTTCTTTTCATTCTCAGGAATTCTTAATTTGCCTGGACCCTGAATTGTCAGGGAATTTTCGAAGCAGCCCTCTGTTTCTCAGCCCATGTTTTCTATATTTCTGCTGTAATCAGGTCTTCCTGTAGTCTTTGTTTTTATGTTTTTCAAATCCTCCTATATCATCCCCATTTATTTGCATATTTATATATTTATTTAGTCCCATATCACATAAGGGGTCATTTCTTCTGCCTGATAGATTTTCTCTTATAATTGAAGGGAATTTTTGACACACAATACATTTCCTTTTGCAGACACTACACACTACTACAACTATTACTGCACTGTTTTTGACAGTGACATCCAATGCTTAATGGATTAGTATTGCATGGCTCTAAAGAATGTTCACTATTTAACCTACAATGTTTTAACCTCACAAATATTTATTCTGTTCTTTTTTGTGGGATTAATGGTTTACAGTCAACAGTTACATGTAATAGTGAGCACGGGGGTAATTTTTCCCACTTTCCCTGTATTTCTGTACATCATTTGTAACTTTCTTATTGAGGAGAAGGAAACAGTCATAAATTGAGAGAGCAGGGCCCAAGCAGGAAGAGAGACAGAGAGACAGCTGCAGTTCAGATTTGACACTAGCCCAGCTTTTCCCTTGCTGGGTAAGTGGTGAGCACAGGCTCAAAACGGGGTCTTGGGCTTCCATATAGTTCCCTGTCAGCTCCACCAGCTGTGCCTCCAACCCATGCTCCCTTCATTGTCCATGTAACTATGGATCTGCTCTAGGCACTTCTCACCTTCATATGGCAGAAACTTAACACTTCTCCCCTCCACCCATGAAACTTTAACCTTTTACTTGAGTGCAAAACAGCAACACCAATCCACGTTATTTCAGGGAAAAGTGTGTGGGTCTCTGTGGGAGGGTGTGTGTGTGTGTGTGTGTCTGTGTGTGTGTACATAAGTCTGTTTCAGTTATGATTACCGCTGTTGTTTCTTTATTCCTGACGCAGGGTCTTAGAAACTGGGTTGTGCTATGACAAAGGAAGTTTCCACTGCACAAGTGGTTTTTCAAATATGAATGGCACATTGGATATTCTGGACACTGTTGTGCATTCTCCCAGGTGGTCCTCAGATGGGTTCTTTCCTTTACTATTTCCATGCTGTGTGTAATTTTCTGTGTAGACTCAAAGTGGAGTGGCATGGGGGAGCTCAGCTGCATTCTGCTGTGTGTCCACAAGGTGGCAGCAAAGCCCTTAGTTGAGTGTAGTGATTCTGTGGAATGAGGAGAACTCTGGGATTTGTGGCCCATGGACAGCAAGGTTGAAATTGACTTAGAGTGCACTAGACCTCTGTTCTTTGCTGTGGTGTGGGGGGATCCCCTGTTTGGCTTTGCAAGTGCAAGGAGTTTCTCTCTTTTTCTGGATGACTCTACTGTGAGCTTGTGAATCCCTGTGCTCAGCTGCATTCTGCTGGGTGTCCACAAGAGGTCAGCACCAGTGCGGGACTAAGGCTCCATGGGGAAAGTGCCCTGAGGCACTGGGCTAAGATAGTGGAGACAGTGTTTCTGGGTGTGCACCAAGAGCATGGCCAACCTAGCGCAAGCAGGCAGTGTCCTAAGGACGGGTACAGACAGGAGCTGTGTGGGTTGTGTTGGCAGAAACAGGGCCTTCAGAGGATGGCAGGCAGTCCCAGGGGGTGGGTCTAAGAGCCGGTGCCCACTGAGCCTGAGGGGAGGGACCAGTGTGTATTCATAGAGACTGCTGGCCAATTAGAGAAGAGGAACATCACCCTCATGGGCGTGAACCAAGAGCTGGCAAATGAGAACAGAGGAGAAGTTGCGAGGGCGGGACTCTGAGAGCAGCCTTCTGAAGGAAGCCCAACAATGGGAGCTAAGAGCTGGCCTTAAAAGGCTGGGCGAGCTTCCAGGTAGTGCAAAGTGAGGTTCAGCCCATGGCCCTGCCTTGCAGAAGCTGTCCAGTGCATATGTGTATAACTCTGTATGTGCCTGTGCCTCTGTGGATGTGTGTGTGTGTGAGACTGTGAGAGTGTGTCTTTATGTGTGTTTGTGTGTGTGTGTGTGTGTGGGAGTGTGTGGTAGGGAGAGTGAGAACAGACTTATTGTGGCACAGGAGATTTTGTGCAAAAAACTTGGCACATTCTGATTTACCACTCAATATTGACACCATTGTAGCTCTCCTTGGCCCTTGGTCAATTTTTCCTTTTCAGATGATAAGACACCGAAGAGGGAGAGGTTTTTGCCCTAAGGCTTGCACAAGGAACTAGCAGCTTCCCTGTGTGTGTTGCCAGACTAGGAAACTTGTGGTGTCTGTCCATGTGGAGAGTCTCCTGGATGAGTTCCTTCCAGAGCATTTATTTCTAGGTCCCGTTGGAGCTGCATATAGCTAATGATTTGGAGATTTTACTCCTTTGGACAATTCTTTTCATGATGCACATTCTCTCTCCATGTTTTAGAATTCAATTGTCTGAATGTCATATTGCGTCCATTGTAGAAAATGACTACACCAGTGTCTTGCTCTCTCTCTCCCTCTCTCTCTCTCTCCCTCTCTCTCTCTCTATCTGTCTCTCTCTCCCTCTCTCTCTCTCTCTCTCTCTCTCTATATATATATATATATATATATATATATATATATATATATATATATATATGCCGCCGACCACCCAACTGGGGGCTCAGCAGGCCGATCCAGGGAGAATGCGACTTATAGGTGGGAGGTTGATTCGGCGCGACAGACAACACTGAGACACATGAGTTTCAATGCTGCTGCAATCTTTTACTGATATAGAGATTCTTTTTATAATAGCATAACAAAGAAGCATAAATCAAAAGCTGGCCAAGTCAGTTGACCACAAAGTACGCAGGGTACATTTTTTATAAGTAACACAGACAGGAGGAACTGAAGGCATACAACTACCATCAAAACGAAAGCACAGCCATACTGTTCTTTCATGGGTTATTAACCACATCCCTTTGGTTTCAGACAAAAGTCAATTTATCAGTAAGAACTAAATGCTTTCACTGCTCTCATTTATCCAAAGGGCTATTCTTTCTCCTTCCAAGCACTGGACCTTAATACCCAGAATAGGGGAGGCACTAGTGAGAACACGGCGTCTTGCTATGATCCTTATGCCAAGCTCCCTTTCCTGTAATCTACCTAAGACAATATGCAGGTGCATTTTAGGGTTGCTATGTAACATGTTTCCTGGGAAAGCTAAAGGACCATTGTCTGTATGATTGAATGTAATATTTCTGAGAATAGTGCTCAGTCCTTGCTCAACCTGGATAGCCAAGTCATTGGGGCTTGAAGTGCTGGGATTTACTGTTGTAAGGGGCTTTTCATCCAGTGGGGTCCCATCTGGAATGTCCAGACTAGACTTGGGGGGTTGCACTGTAAGCGTCTCTGGAGTCTCCTGGACATTCCCTGGGTGGCCTGCATAAAGCATGATAAACAACAACAGTAAGCTTTCAGAAGCGAAACCAAGTCCACCTAGCCATCCAAGGCCTTTCCGCCAACCAGGAGACCCAGGGATCCGTCCACACAAATATCCAGGCTTCGGTCCACCACCTATCTTGGGTACGGTCTTCCGTACAGGAGCTTGTAAGGCCCCTGTCCGGTTCCCTAACCAGGTCACCCGCACTGTTTTGTCACACCGCGGTCGTGGCCTGCCTATCTGGCCAGACAGGTGTGGCATATATATAACATGTAGAGGTCTGAAAATATATTTTAGCTAGAGACATGCACAGCTCTGCATTAGGGTAGTAATGAGGATACACCTCGCCCTTCTGAGTCACAGTCATGAGAGACATTTCACAGAAACATTCGTTTACCTCTTGTCACTCTACAAATCTCTCTCAGCACAAACTACAGCTGCCAAATCATCTACTTCCCTCTTGCTCTTATTGTCCACTGAGTCCTATCCCAAAACTGTAAATCAAAGAAGAAATAGACATAGTGCAGTTCCCTGCACACAGGACAGGCTGAGGCTGGACAAGGGAGATGCAATACGCCAGCCTGCATCTTGGCTGGAGCATCACTAAAACCACTTCCAATTTGGAGAGGCAAGGGCAGTTTTGGAGAGTGGCCTGCAGGCCTAGTGTCGCTTCTCAGAGTGGGCTAAGACTTAGATGTTCTAAGTGTAACCTTTCTTCACAAACATAAAATAACAATGTCACTTGTAAGAAGTATAAATGGTCATGGAGGGTTTATCTTCAGTGCTCTGGCATTGATCAACACAGGGCCAGAATTTCTGTTCTTTTCTGTCACTGTCATTCTGTCTCTCTGACTGTCTATATGTACCTTCTTCCCTGAACCCTTCGTGGAAGTCATTCCATGCATCGAGAACTCGGTCTTCCTGTTATTGAAATTTTCCTTTCTTTGCCCTTTGGATTATTTAGTCTCTTGCATATGGCGTAGTACAGAGGGGAACTGAGGAGACAGCATTCCTGCTGCAGGTAACAGGCATATGTCCATCTCCAGCTGCAGCTGTCCAGGCCCTCTGTGCTTGACTCCCATTCTCCAGGGCCCTGTGGCTAACACTCAGCCTAAATGCAGCCCTCCTCAATTTCCTGCACTGCATCCTTGTCCTTATTCCATGAGAGCCCAGGTCAAGAGAAGTGAAACTCTACCACACTGGCACACACGTTGTGCTTTCCCTCTATTGGGCTGAATGTATAGGATCTGTGGTACTGATGGCCACAGCAGTGTCCAGATTTTCCACGCAAAACAAAGCTTATAGGGTTCAGAAAGAGGGTGTTTTGATGGCTGTGAAATGTCCTTTCCAAGTGCCTCCTGGGGTTTCAAATCCATTTGAAACCTGAAGTTCTTTCTTGTATCTAGGGAATATTCTCACCTCTGGCCCGAAGGCCCTCCCAACTAGGAGCACAGCTATCCTGGGCTCAGGAGGTCTGCCAGACTGCTAGCTCCTGGAGGTATTCCTGAGTATGTCCTCAGGCCCCAAGTGGTAACAGGTGTTTCCAATTGTCTTTATTTGCAGCAACCAGGCCCTCAGGTGAGGGAAGGGGCTGTGCTCTCCACTGGAATCTCCTAATTTAGCCAATGGAGGCATCAATCTTCCTTTTGTCTCTCCATAGCAAGGGCCCAGGGAGTTTGTGCTTCCTGCAAGCAGAGCTACTTTGTATGGGACACTCATGCATGCCTACTTCTGGGAGTCTCTCTGAGTGTGATGTGTAGACACCAGGACACCATGATCAGAGATTGTGAGGCCACAGGAGCAATTGCCTTAGCCAGACCCAAAGGGTAGGTGTGAGGGATTGGGTTCATCCACTATTGTTTGGTCAAACACAGTTCTCATCTATGTTGAAACACAGCTCTTTCTGTGGTCTTTCAGGGCTTGTAATCTGCTGCCCTGAGCATTGGACTGAGAGTCTGGAGGCTGAGTAGGCAACGAAACGTGACTGGACAGGATCCTGCCCCTGAATTCTGAGGGGTGCCCCAGCTTACCCCGTTGGCAGTGTTTGGATGATAGTGAGGCATGAGATTGAATAGGGAACTCTGGAGAGGGAGAAATGAGAGTCCCTTTGCGTATGGATTCTTGCTTAGCCATAATCTGGTCTAGCTGGCTTGCCCTGACCAGCTAGGTTCTCTGTACATAATTTGAAGGTGAGGCTGGCTACCTTGCCACCCATGCTCTGAGACTACTATAGGTGAGCTCTGATTACACACAGACACAGACAGACAGACAGACACACACACATTACTCTCAGGTCTGGTAGTACAGCATATGGTGAAAGCTGAGGCTGTCTAGGGTCTGTGGGGATGAGAGCTGCTGCCTTACAATCTCTACAAGCCAGCTTTGAACCTGTCATCAATGAACACAGTGTAGGATGTTTTTGACTTCTGGTCTCTTTCAAACTCATCTATTTCTCTTCTTGCCTTCTCTGTCTCTAACTCTCACATTCTCTCACACACTCTGTCTTCACTCATTGATATTTTACTTATATACTTATTTTACTGACAGGCCCAGATATACAAAGAGAGTTACCAGAGCACTGCTGTGCTCTGGCTTGTTTTGTTGGTGATATCACCTAGGCTACTGGAGCCTCAGCTTTGTAAGTCTCTCTGACACAAGCCATATTCTGTCTCCTCATTTCCATGGCAGTGTATCTCAGACATATACATCCATATATATATCGCAGTTATAGAATTTTCGAACTATGTAATCTATATTTATCAGAATTAACACATTTACAACAGCTTCCTTTTTCATTAGTAATTGTCCACCTAGTTGGAGCAGGATTCAATACAATTATAAATAATAGAACCTTCCAGTAGCATTTCTAATAGCATTTCTATCAGCATCCTTATTGTATGTATCATAGTACAGAACTTGCCTCCTTTCTCTAGTGTAAGCTTCAGTACATACGAGTTTCTTTTCATTCTCCTGTAATCTTAATTTCCCTGGACTCTGAAGTGTCTCGGAATTTTTGAAGCAGCCCTCTGTTTCAGCAGAAGGTTTCCATTTTCTGCTGTAATCAGGCCTTCTTGTTCTTTTTGTATTTATTTTTCATTTTTTTCAAATCCTCCTAGATCATCCTCATTCATTTTCATATTTATTTATTTATTTAGTCCTATATTACATGAGGGGTCATTTCTTCTGCTTGATAGATTTTTCTCTTATAATTGAAGGTAATTTTACACTCACAATACATTTCGTGTCGTAAATACTACAAACATATGGTGAAGGCTGGAGTGGTCTGAGGTCTGTCGACTTGAGACTGCTGCCTTATAATCTCTACAACTCCGGTTTGAACCTGTAATGTATGAACACAGTGTGGGAGGTTTTAGACTTCTGGTCTCTTTCCCACTCTGCTATTTCTCTTCTTGCCTTCTCTGTCTCTGAATCTCACAGGCTCTCACTCACTCTGTCTGCACTCATTAATATTTTACTTATATACTTATTTTACTGACAGGCCCTGATATACAAAGAGAGTCACCAGGGCACTGCTGAGCTCTGGCTTGTTTTGTTGGCGATTACACCTAGATTTCTAGAGCCTCAGCTTTGTAAGTCTCTCTGGCACAAGCCATACTCTGTCTCCTCATAGACATGCCAGTATCCCTCAGAGTTAATAATAAAGATACACATACATATATGTACATATATATACATATATATATCAGTCATTTTTAGAATTGTTGATCTTTTTATTTGATCTTAAGGCAGAATTATCACATTTATAACATCCTCCTTATTCATAAATAATTGGTCACATAGTTGGAGCAGGATTCACTACAATTATAAATTATAAACCTTCCAGGAAAATTTCCAATAGCCTTTCTATCAGTATCCTTATTGTAATTATCATAGAACAGAACATGCCTCCATTTTCTAGTGTAAGCTTCAATACGTATGCCTTTCTTTTCATTCTCAGGAATTCTTAATTTGCCTGGACCCTGAAGTGTCAGGGAATTTTCGAAGCAGCCCTCTATTTCTCAGCAGACATTTTCTATATTTCTGCTGTAATCAGGTCCTCCTGTAGTTTTTGCTTTTTTTTTTTTCAAATCCTCCTAGATCATCCCCATTCATTTGCATATTTATTTATTTATTTAGTCCCATATCACATGAGGGGTCATTTCTTCTGCCTGATAGATTTTCTCTTATAATTGCAGGGAACTTTGGACACACAATACATTTCCTTTTGCAGATACTACACACTACTACAACTATTACTGCACTGTTTTTGACAGTGACATCCAATGCTTAATGGATTAGTATTGCATGGCTCTAAAGAATGTTCACTATTTAACCTACAATGTTTTTAACCTCACAAATATTTATTCTGTTCTTTTTGCGGGATTAATGGTGTACAGTCAACAGGTACATGTAATAGTGGGCACGGGGGTAATTTTTCCCACTTTCCCTGTAATTCTGTACATCATTTGTAACTTTCTTATTGAGGAGAAGGAAACAGTCATAAATTGAGAGAGCAGGGCACAAGCAGGAAGAGAGACAGAGAGACAGCTGCAGTTCAGATTTGACACTAGCCCAGCTTTTCCCTCGCTGGGTAAGTGGTGAGCAGGGGCTCAAAACGGGGTCTTGGACTTCCACATAGTTCCCTGTCAGCTCCATCAGCTGTGCCTCCAACCCATGCTCCCTTCATTGTCCATGTAACTATGGATCTGCTCTAGGCACTTCTCACCTTCATATGCCAGAAACTTATCACTTCTCCCCACCACCCATGAAACATTGACCTTTTACTTGAGTGCAAAACAGCAACCCCTATCCACGTTATTTCAGGGAAAAGTGTGTGGGTCTCTGTGGGAGGGTGTGTATGTGTCTCTGTGTGTGTGTACATAAGTCTGTTTCAGTTGTGATTACCTCTGTTGTTTCTTTATTGCTGACGCAGGGTCTTAGGAACTGGGCTGTGCTATGACAAAGGAAGTTTCCACTGCACAAGTGGTTTTTCAAATATGAATGGCACATTGGATATTCTGGACACTGTTGTGCATTCTCCCAGGTGGTCCTCAGATGGGTTCTTTCCTTTACTATTTCCATGCTGTGTGTAATTTTCTGTGTAGACTCAAAGTGGAGTGGCATGGGGGAGCTCAGCTGCATTCTGCTGTGTGTCCACAAGGTGGCAGCAAAGCCCTTAGTTGAGTGTAATGATTCTGTGGAATGAGGAGACCTCTGGGATTTGTGGCCCATGGACAGCAAGGTTGAAATTGACTTAGAGTGCACTAGACCTCTGTTCTTTCCTGTGGGGTGGGGGAATCCCCTGTTTGGCTTTGCAAGTGGAAGCAGTTTCTCTCTTTGTCTGGATGACTCTACTGTGAGCTTGTGAATCCCTGTGCTCAGCTGCATTCTGCAGGGAGTCCACAAGAGGTCAGCACCAGTACGGGACTAAGGCTCCATGGGGTAAATGCCCTGAGGCACTGGGCTAAGATAGTGGAGACAGTGTTCCTTGGTGTGCCCAAAGAGCAAGGCCAACCTAGCGCAAGCAGGCAGTGTCCTAAGGATGGGTACAGACAGGAGCTGTGTGGGTTGTGTTGGCAGAAATAGGGCCTTCAGAGGACGGCAGACAGTCCCAGGGGGTAGGTCTAAGAGCCATTGCCCACTGAACCTGAGGGGAGGGCCCAGTGTGTATTCATAGAGACAGCTGGCCAATTAGGGAAGAGGAGCATCACCCTCAGTGGCGTGAACCAAGAGCTGGCAAATGAGAACAGAGGAGAAGTTGCGAGGGCGGGACTCTGAGAGCAGCCTTCTGAAGGAAGCACTCCAATGGGAGCTCAGAGCTGTCCTCAAAAGGCTGGGTGTGCTTCCAGGAAGTGCGAAGCAGGGTTCAGCCCATGACCCTGCCTTGCAGAAGCTGTCCAGTGCGCATGTGTATAACTCTGTATGTGCCTGTGCCTCTGTGGATGTGTGTGTGTATGTGTGTGTGTGTGTGTGTGTGAGACTGTGAGAGTGTGTCTTTATGTGTGTTTGTGTGTGTGTGTGTGTGTGTGTGTGTGTGTTCGGGAGGGAGAGAGAGACCAACAGAATCACTGTGGCACAGGTAATTTTGTGCAAAAAACTTGGCACATTCTGATTTACCGCTCAATATTGACACCATTATAGCTCTCCTTGGCCCTTGGTCACTTTTTTTGTTTTCAGATGTAAAGACACTGAAGACGGAGAGGTTGTTGTCCTGAGGCTTGCAAAAGGAACAGGCAGCTGCCCTGTGTGCGTTGCCAGACTAGGAAACTTGTGGTGTCTGTCCATGTGGAGAGGCTCCTGGATGAGTTCCTTCCGGAGCATGTTTTTCTAGCTCCAGTTGGAGCTGCATATAGCTAATGATTTGGAGATTTTAATCCTTTGGACAATTCCTGATGCACATTCTCTCTCCATGTTTTGGAATTCAATTGTCTGAATGTCATATAAAATCCATTGTAGAAAATGACTACATCAGTGTCTTGCTCTCTCTCTCTCTCTCTCTCTCTCTCTCTAAATATATATGTAACTTGTAGAGGTCTGAAAATATTTTTTAGCTAGAGACCTGCACAGCTCTGGATTAGTGTAGTAATGTGTATACACCTGGCCCTTCTGAGCCACAGTCATGAGAGACATCTCACAGAGCCATTCGTTTACCTCTTCTCACTCTACAAATCTCTCTCAGCACAAGCCACAGCTGCAAAATCATCTACATCCCTGTTGGTCTTTTTGTCCACCGAGTTCTATCCAAAAACTGTAAATGGAAGAAGAAAAAGACATAGTGCAGTTCCCTGCACACAGGACAGGCTGAGGGGGGACCAGAGAGATGAATACGCCAGCCTGGATCTTGGCTGGATCATCACTAAAATACTTCCAATATGGAGAAGCAAGGGCAGTTTTGGAGAGTGGGCTGCAGGCCAAGTGTTGCTTCTCAGAGTGGGCTAAGACCTAGATGTTCTAAGTTTAACCTTTCATCACAAACATAACAATGCCACTTGTAAGAAGTATGCATGGGCATGGAGGGTTTGTCTTTAATGCTCTGGCACTGATCAACATTGGGCCAGATTTTCTGTCCTTTTCTGTCACTGTCATTCTGTCTCTCTGACTGTCTCTGTGTGCCTTCTTCCCTGGACCCTTCGTGGAAGTCAGTGCATGCATCGTGAACTCTGTCTTCCTGGTGTTGAAATTTTGCTTTCTTTGCCCTTTGGATTACTTGTCTCCTGCATATTGTGTAGTACAGAGGGGAACTGAGGAGACAGCGTTCCTGCTGCAGGTAACAGGCATATGTCCATCTGCAGCTGCAGCTGTCCAGGCCCTCTTTGCTTGATTCCCATTTTCCAGGGTCCTGAGGCTGACACTCAGCCTAAATGCATACCTCCTCAACTTCCTGCACTGCATCCTTGTCCTTATTCCATGAGAGCCCAGGTGAAAAGAAGTGAAACTCTATCCCCCTGGCACACACATTGTGCTTTCCCTCTATTGGGCCGAATATAAAGGATCTGTGGTACTGATGGCCACACCAGTGTCCAGATTTTCCACGCAAAACAGAAGCTTCCAGGGTTCTGAAAGAGGGTGTCTTGATGGCTGTGAAAAGTCTTTTCCAAGTGTCTCATGGGGTTTCAAATCCTTCTGAAACCTGAAGTTCTTTCTTGTATCTAGGGAATATTCTCACCTCTGGCCAGAAGGACCACCCAACTAGGAGCACAGCTATCCTAGGTTCAGGAGGTCTGCCAGCCTGCTAGCTCCTGGAGGGATTGCTGAGTATGTCCTCAGGTCCCAAGTGGTAACAGGTGTTTCCAATTACCTTTATTAGCAGCAGCCAGGCCCTCAGGTGAGGGGCGGGGCTGTGATCTCCACTGGAAACTCCTAATTCAGCCAATGGAGGCATCCATATTCCTTTTGTCTCTCCATAGGAAGGGCCCGAGAGTTTGTGCTTCCTGCAAGCAGAGTGACATTGTATGGGACACTTATGGACGCCTAATTCTGGGAATCTCTCTGAGTGTGATGTGTGGACACCAGGACACCATGATTAGGGATGTGAGGCCACAGGAGCAATTGCCTTAGCAGGAACCAAAGGGAAGGTGTAAGGGGCCAGGTTCATCCACTATTGTTTGGTCAAACACAGTTCCCATCTATGTTGAGACACAGCTCTTTCAGGGTTCTTTCTGGCCTTGTTATCTGCTGTCCACTGAGAAGTGGACTGGGAGCCTCGAGGCTGAGTATGCAGCCAAACGTGACTGGACAGGGTCCTGCCCCTGAATTCTGAGGGGTGCCCCAGCTCCCCAGTCGGCAGTGTTTGGATGATAGTGAGGAATGAGATTGAATTGGGAACTCAGGAGAGCTAGACATGAGAGTCCCTTTGCATATGCATTCTTGCTTAGCCAGAATGTGGGCTATCTGGCTTTCCCTAACCAGCTAGGTTCTCTGTACATAAGTTGCAGGTGAGGCTGGCTACCTTGCCACCCATGCTCTGAGACTACTATAGGTGAGTTCTGAGCACACACAGACACACACTGATAGACAAAGGGACAGACAGACACACACACACATTACTGTCAGTTCTGGTAGTACAGAATATGGTGAATGCTGGGGCTGTCTGGTGTCTGTGGGCATGAGAGTTACTGCCTTACAATATCTACAAGCCAGGTTTGAACCTGTCATCTATGAACACAGTGTAGGAGGTTTTTGAATTCTTATCTCTTTCCAGCAGAAGTGTCTGGTTGGCGGGCCTTCTAGAGGCTGCCCAATGAGCGTGCTTCAGGGCCGTGTGGGCGGTGCTCAAGGTTTCTGGCCAATCACTCAATAGGGGCCTTGACACTCCTGGGCGTGTCCTAGCACACTAGCCAATGATATTGCTGACAGGGGTCTGGGCTTGGCCTAGGCCTCTTGCATATCAGAGCATGGCTGGTGCCCTGTGTGCAGGCCTTCTGAAGTAAGCCCGACAATGGGAGCTCAGAGCTGGCCTTAAAAGGTGGGGCGTGCTTCCAGGAATTGCGAAGCAGGGTTCACCCAGGGCCCTACCTTGCAGAAGCTGTCCAGTGTGCATGTGTATAACTCCGTTTTTGCCTGTGCCTCTGTGGATGTGTGCATGTGCGTTACTGTGAGAGTGTGTGTTTGTGTATGTATGTGAGGGAGGGAGAGAGAGAGAACAACAGAATCACTGTGGCACAGGTGATTTTGTGCAAAACACTTGGCACATTCTGATTTACAGCTCAATATTGACACCATTGTAGCTCTCTTTGGCCTTTGGTGACTTTTCTTCTTTTCAGATGTAAAGACACTGAAGAGGGAGAGGTTTTTGCCCTGAGGCTTGCACTGGGAACTAGCAGCTGCGCTGTGTGTTTTGCCAGACTAGGACACTTGTGGTGCCTGTCCATGTGGAGAGTCTCCTGGCTGAGTTCCTTGTCAAGCCTTTTTCGCTAGGTCCCTTTGGAGCTGCATATAGCTAATGATTTGGAGATTTTACCCCTTTGGACAATTCCTTTCCTGATGCACAGTTTCTCAGTTTCTCTCCAGGTTTTAGCAATCAATTGTCTGAATGTCATATCGCATCCATTGTAGAAAATGACTACATCAGTGTCTTGCTGCCTCTCTCTCTCTCTCTCTCTCTCTCTCTCTCTCTCTCTATATATATATATATATATATATATATATATATATATATATGCATATGTCCATATTCAGCTGCAGCTGTCCAGGCCCTCTGTGCTTGACTCCCATTCTCCTGGGCCCTGTGGCTGACACTCAGCCTAAATGCAGCCCTCCTCAATTTCCAGCACCGCATCCTTGTCCTTATTCCATGAGAGCCCAGGTCAAGAGAAGTGAATCTCTACCCACTGGGCACACACATTGTGCTTTCCCTCTATTTGGCTGAATGTAAAGGATCTGTGGTACTGATGGCCACACCAGTGTCCAGATTTTCCATGAAAAACGGAAGGTTCCAGGGTTCAGAAAGAGGGTTTTTTGATGGCTGTGAAATGTCTTTTCCACGTGCCTCCAGGGGTTTCAAATCCTTTTGAATCCTCAAGTTCATTCTAGTATCTAGGTAATATTCTCACCTCTGGCACTGAAGGGCCTTCCAACTAGGAGCACAGCTATCCCAGGTCAGGAGGTCTTCCAGCCTGCTAGCTCCTGGAGGGATTCCTGAGTATGTCCTCACGCCCCAAGTGGTAACAGGTGTTTCCAATTGCCTTTATTAGCAGCAGCCAGGCGCTTAGTTGAGGGGCAGGGCTGTGATCTCCACTGGAAGGTTCTAATTCAGACAATGGAGGCATCCATCTTCCTTTTGTCTCTCCATAGTAAGGGCCCGGGGAGTTTGCTTCCTGCAAGCAGAGCGACTTTGTATGGGACACTCATGCCTGCCTACTTCTGGGAATCTCTCTGAGTGTGATGTGTGGACACCAGGACACCATGATCAGGGATTGTGAGGCCACAGGAGCAATTTCCTTAGCCGGACCCAAAGGGTAGGTGTGAGGTGACAGGTTCATCCACTATTGTTTGGCCAAACATAGTTCCTATCTATGTTGAAACACAGCTCTTTCTGTGTTCATTATGGGCTTGTAATATGCTGCCCAGAGCAGTGGACTGAGAGTCTGGAGGCTGAGTAGGCAGCCTAATGTGACTGGACAAGCTCCTGCCCCTGAATTCTGAGGGGTGCCCCAGCTTACCCCGTTGGCAGTGTTTGGATGATAGTGAGGCATGAGATTGAATCAGGAACTCAGGAGAGGGAGAGATTCCCTTTGCATATGCATTCTTGCTTAGCCAGAATCTGGGCTATCTGGCTTGCCCTGAGCAGCTAGGTTCTCTGTACATAAGTTGCAGGTGAGGCCGGCTACCTTCCCACCCATGCTCTGAGACTACTACAGGTGAGTTCTGAGCACACACAGACATAGATAGACAGACAGACAGACAGACAGACAAACACAGACATTACTGTCAGGTCTGGTAGTACAGCATATGGTGAAGGCTGGGGCTGTCTGGGGTCTGTGGGCATGAGAGCTCCTCCCTTAAAATCTCTAAAAGTCAGCTTTGAACCTGTCATCAATGAACACAGTGTAGGAGGTTCTTGAAATCTCATCTCTTTCCAGCAGATGTGGCTGATGGGTGGGCCTTCCAGAGTCTGCCCAATGAGCGTGCTGCAGGGCCGTGTGGGCGGTGCTCAAGGTTGCTGGCCAATCACTGGCTAGGGGCCTTGACACTCCTGGGCGTGTCCTAGCACACTGGCCTATTATATTGCTGTCAGGGGTTTGGGGCATGGCCTAGGCCTCTGGCATATCAGAGCATGGCTGCTGCCCTGTCTGCAGGCCTTCTGAAGTAAGCCTGACAATGGGAGCTCAGAGCTGGCCTTAAAAGGTTGGGCATGCTTCCAGGAAGTGCGAAGCAGGGTTCACCCAGGGCCCTGCCTTGCAGAAGCTGTCCAGTGTACGTATGTATAACTCTATTTATGCCTGTGCCTCTGTGGATGTGTGCTTATGTGTAACTGTGAGAGTGTGTGCTTGTGTGTGTTTCTGTGTGTATGTGAGGGAGAGAGAGAGAGAGAACAACAGAATCACTCAGGCACAGGTGATTTTGTGCAAGACACTTGGCACATTCTGATTGACATCTCAATATTGACAACATTGTAGCTCTCCTTGGCCAATGGTCACTTTTATTCTTTTCAGATGTAAAGACCCTGAAGAGGGAGAGGTTTTTGCCCTGAGGCTTGCACTGGGAACTAGCAGCTGCGCTGTGTGTGTTGCCAGACTAGGACACTTGTGGTGCCTGTCCATGTGGAGAGTCTCCTGGATGAGTTCCTTCTCAAGCCTTTTTCGCTAGGTCCCCTTGGAGCTGCATATAGCTAATGATTTGGAGATTTTACACCTTTTGACAATTCTTTTCCTGATGCACAGTTTCTCTCCAGGTTTTAGCAATCAATTGTCTGAATGTCATATCGCATCCATTGTAGAAAATGAGTACATCAGTGTCTTGCTGTCTCTCTATATATATATATGTAACATGTAGAAATCTGAAAATATTTTAGCTAGAGACCTGCACATCTCTGGATTCGGGTAGTAATGTGGATAAACTTGGCCCTTCTGAGTCACAGTCATGAGAGACATCTCACAGAGCAATATCATTTATCACTCTACAAATCTCTCTCAGCACAATCGACAGCTGCCAAATCATCTACTTCCCTCTTGCTCATTTTGTCCACTGAGTCCTATCCCAAAACTGTAAATCAAAGATAAATAGAAATAGTGCAGTTCCCTGGACACAGGACAGGCTGAGGCTGGACCAGGGAGATGCAATAAGCCAGACTGCATCTTGGCTGGAGCATCACTAAGACTACTTCTAATTTGGAGATGAAGGGGCAGTTTTGGAGAGTGGGCTGCCGGCCAAGTGTTGCTTTTCAGAGTGGCTAAGACCTAGATGTTCTAAGTGTTGCATTTCCTCAAAAACCTAAAATAGCAATTCCACTTGTAAGATGTATGCATAGGCATGGAGGGTTTGTCCTCAGTGCTCTGGCACTGATCAACACAGTGCCAGAATTTCAGTCCTTTTCTTCTCTGTCATCCTGTCTCCCTTACTGTCTCTACGTGCCTTCTTCACTGGGCCCTTATGGAAGTCAGTGCATGCATCTTGATCTCGGACTTCCTGGTGTTGTAATTTTCCTTTCTTTGTCCTTTGGATTATTCAGTCTCCTGCATATGGCGTAGTACATTGGGGAACTGAGGAGACAGCTATCCTGCTGCAGGTAACAGGCATATGTCCATCTGCAGCTGCAGCTGTCCAGGCCCTCTGTGCTTGACTCCCATTCTCCAGGGCCCTGAGGTTGACAATCAGCCTAAATGCAGTCCTCTTCAATTACCTGCACCACATCCTTCTCCTTATTCCATGAGAGCCCAGGTGAAGAGAAGTGAAACTCTATCCACCTGGCACACACATTGTCCTTTTCCTCTATTGGGCTGAATGTAAAGGATCTGTGGTACTGATGGCCACACCAGTGTCCATATTTTCCATGCAAAACGGAAGCTTTTAGGGTTCAGAAAGAGGGTATTTTGAAGGCTGTGAAAAGTCTTTTCCTAGTTCCTCATGGGGTTTCAAATCCTTTTGAAACCTGAAGTTCTTTCTTGTATCTAGGTAATATTCTCACCTCTGGCCAGAAGGCCTGCCCAACTAGGAGGGGTCAGGAGGTCTGCTAGCATGCTAGCTCCTGGAGGGATTCCTGAGTATGTCCTCAGGGCCCAAGTGGTAACAGCTGTTTCCAATAGCCTTTATTAGCAGCAGCCAGGCCCTCAGGTGATGTGCGGGGCTGTGATATCCACTGGAAGCTCTGAATACAGCCAATGGAGGCATCCATCTTTCTATTGTCTGTCCATAGCTAGGGCCTGGGGAGTTTGTGCTTCCTGCAAGCAGAGTGACTTTGTATGGGACACTCGTATGCATGCCTACGTCTGGGAATCTCTCTGAGTGTGATGTGTGGACACCAGGACACCATGATCAGGGATGTGAGGCCACAGGAGCAATTGCCTTAGCCGGACCCAAAGTGTAGGTGTAAGGGACTGGGTTTCTCCACTATTGTTTGCTCGAACACAGTTCCCATCTATGTTGAAACACAGCTCTTTCTGGGTACTTTCTGTGCTTGTAAACTGCTGCCCTGAGCAGTGTACTGAGAGCTTGGAGGCTGAGTAGACAGCCAAACGTGACTTGACAGGCTCATGCCCCTGAATTCTGAGGGGTGCCCCAGCTTCCTTGGATGATAGATAGTTAGGCATGGGATTGAATAGAGAACTCAGGAGATTTAGACATGAGAATCCTTTTGCATATGCATTCTTACTTAGCCAGAATCTGGGTTAACTGGCTTGCCCTGACCAGCTAGGTTCTCTATACATAAGTTACAGGTGAGGCTGGCTACCTCGCCATCCATGCTATGAGACTACTACAGGTGAGATTTAGCACACAAAGACACACAAAGTCAGACAGACAGACAGACAAACACACACATTCATGTCAGGTCTGGTAGTATAGCATATTGTGAAGGCTGGGGCTGTCTGGGGTCTGTGGGTATGAGAACTGCTACCTTACAATCTCTACAAGCCAGGTTTGATCCTGTCATCAATGAACCCAGTGTAGGAGGTTTTTGAATTCTGAGACACAAGAGGGAGAGGTTTTTGCTCCGTGGCTTGCACTGGGAACTAGCAGCTGCCCTGTGTGTGTTGCCAGACTAGGAAACTTGTGGTGCCTGTCCATGTGGAGAGTCTCCTGGATTAGTTCCTTCTGGAGCCTTTTTCCATATGTCCCGTTGGAGCTGCATATAGCTAATGATTTTGAGATTTTACTCCTCTGGACAGTTCTTTCCCTGATGCAGAGATTCTCTCCAGGTTTTATAAATCAATTGTCTGAATGTCATATCGAATCCATTGTAGAATATGACTTCATCAGTCTCTCTCTCTCTCCATATATATATATATATATATATATATATATATATATATATATGTATATATGTAACATGTAGAGGTCTGAAAATATGTTTTAGCTAGAGGCCTGCACAGCTCTGGATTAGGGTAGTAAAGTGGATACACCTGGCCCTTCTGAGCCACAGTCATTAGAGACAACTCACAGAGCCATATCGTTTATCACTCTGCATATCTCTCTCAGCACAAACTACCACTGCCAAATCATCTACTTCCCTCTTGCTCATTTTGTCCACCGAGTCCTATCCCAAAACTGTAAATCAAAGAAAAATAGACAGAGTGCAGTTTCCTGCACACAGGACAGTCTGAGGCTGGACCAGGGAGATGCAATATGCCAGCCTGCATCTTGGCTGGAGCATCACTAAGACTACTTCCAATTTGGAGAGGTGGGGGCAGTTTTGGAGAGTGGGCTGCCTGCCAAGTGTTGCTTCTCAGAGTGGCTAAGACCTAGATGTTCTAAGTGTTACCTTTCCTCAAAAACTTAAAATAGCAATGCCACTTGTAAGAAGTATGCATGGGCATGGATGGTTTGTCTTCAGTGCTCTGGCACTGATCAACACAGGGCCAGAATTTCAGTCCTTTTCTGTCTCTGTCATTCTGTCTCTCTGACTGTCTCTATGTTCCTTCTTCCCTGGGCCCTTACTGGAAGTCAGAGCAAGCATCATTAACTCAGTCATACTGGTGTTGTAATTTTCCTTTCTTTGCCCTTTGGATTATTTAGTCCCCTGCACATGGTGACGTACAGAGGGGAACTGCGGATACAGCATTGCTGCTGCAGGTTCCAGGCATATGTCCATCTGCAGCTGCAGCTGTCCAGGCCCTCTGTGCTTGACTCCCATTCTCCAGGGCCATGAGCCTGAAACTCAGCCTAAATGCAGCCCTCATCACCTTCCTGCACAGCGTCCTTGTCCTTATTCCATGAGAGTCCAGGTGAAGAGAAGTGAAACTCTATCCCCTTGGCACACATATTGTGCTTTCCCTCTATTAAGCCGAATGTAAAGCATCTGTGGTACTGATGGCCACACCAGTGTCCGGATTTTCCACGCAAAACGGAAACTTCCAGGGTTCTGAAAGAGGGTGTTTTGATGGCTGTGAAATGTCTTTTCCAAGTGTCTCATGGGGTTTCCAATCCTTTTGAAACCTGAAGTTCTTTCTTGTATATAGGGAATATTCTCACCTCTGGATAGAAGGGCCACCCAACTAAGAGCACAGCTATCCCGGGGTCAGGAGGTCTGCCAGCCTGCTAGCTCCTGGAGGGATTCCTGAGTATGTCCTCAGGGCCCAAGTGGTAACAGGTGTTTCCAATTGCCTTTATTGGCAGCAGCCAGGCCCTCTGGTGAGGTGCGGGGCTGTGATATCCACTGGAAGCTCGGAATTCAGCCAATGGAGGCATCCATCATTCTTTTGTTTGTCCATAGCAAGGGCCTGGGGATTTTGTGCTTCCTGCAAGCAGATCAACGTTGTATGGGACACTCATGCATGCCTACTTCTGGGAATCTTTATGAGTGTGATGTGTGGACAGCAGGACACCATTATCAGTGATGTGAGGCCACAGGAGCAATTGCCTTAGCCGGACCCAAAGGGTAGGTGTAAGGGACCGGGTTCATCCACTATTGTTTGGTAGAACACAGTTCCCATCTATGTTAAAAAAAACAGCTCTTTCTGGGTACTGTGTGTGCTTGTAATCTGATGCCTTGAGCAGTGGACTGAGATCCTGGAGGCTGAGTAGGCAGCCAAATGTGACTGGACAGGCTCATGCCCCTGAATTCTGAGGGGTGCCCCTGCTTCCCCCTGATGATAGATAGTGAGGCATGGGATTGAATAGGGAACTCAGGAGATTTAGACATGAGAGTCCCTTTGTATATGCATTCTTGTTTAGCCAGAATCCGGGCTAGCTGGCTTGCCCTGATGAGCTAGGTTCTCTGTACATAAGTTGCAGGGGAGGCTGGCTACCTTGACACCCATGCTCTGAGACTACTACAGGTGAGCTCTGAGCACACACAGACACACACATTCAGACAGACAGACAGACACACACACACACATTCATGTCAGGTCTGGTAGTACAGCATATGGTGAAGGCTGTGGCTGTCTGGGTTCTCTTGGCATGAGAGCTGCTGCCTTACAATCTCTACAAGCCAGGTTTGAACCTGTCATCAATGAACACAGTTTAGGAGGATTTTGAATACTGAGATTTTCCACGCAAATCAGAAGCTTCCAGGGTTCTGAAAGAGGGTGTTTTGATGGCTGTGAAATGACATTTCCAAGTGCTTCATGGGGTTTTCAAATCCTTTTGAAAGCTGAAGTTCTTTCTTTTATCTACGGAATATTCTCACCGCTGGCCAGAAGGGCCTCCCAACTTGGAGCACAGCTATCCCGGGGTCAGGAGGTCTGCCAGCCTGCTACCTCCTGGAGGGATTACTGAGTATGTCCTCAGGGCCCAAGTGGTAACAGGTGTATCCAATTGCCTTTATTAGCAGCAGCCAGGCCCTCAGGTGATGTGCGGGGCTGTGATCTCCACTGGAAGCTCCGAATTCAGCCAATGGAGGCATCCATCTTTCTTTTGTCTGTCCATAGCAAGGGCCCTGTGAGTTTGTGCTTCCTGCAAGCAGAGCGACTATGTATGGGTCACTCATGCATGCCTACTTCTGGGAATCTCTATGAGTGTGATGTGTAGACACCTGGACACCATGATCTGGGATGTGAGGCCACAGGAGCAATTGCCTTTGCTGGACCCAAAGTGTAGGTGTAAGGGACTGGGTTTCTCCACTATTGTTTGCTCGAACACAGTTCCCATCTATGTTGAAACACAGCTCTTCCTGGGTACTGTCTGTGCTTGTAATCTGCTGCCCTGAGCAGTGGACCGAGATCCTGGAGGCTGAGTAGGCAGCCAAACGTGACTGGACAGGCTCATGCCCCTGAATTCTGAGGGGTGCCCCCGCTTACCCCATTGTCAGTTTTTGGATGATAGTGAGGCATGGGATTGAATCGGGAACTCAAGAGAAGGAGACATGAGAGTCCCTTTGCATATGCATTCTTGCTTTGCGAGAATCTGGGCTAGCTAGCTTGCCCTGTCTATCTAGGTTCTCTGTACATAAGTTGAAGGTGAGGCTGGCTACCTTGACACCCATGCTCTGAGACTAGTATAGGTGAGCTCTGAGCACACACAGACACAGACAGACAGACAGACAGACAGACACTCACACACACATTACTGTCATGTCTGGTAGTACAGCATATCGTGAAGGATGGGGCTGTATGGGTTCTGTGGGCATGAGAGCTGCTGCCTTACAATCTCTACAAGCCAGGTTTGAACCTGTCATCAATGAACACAGTGTAGGAGGTTTTTGACTTCTGGTCACTTTCCAACTCATCTATTTCTTTTCTCTCCTTCTCTGTCTCTGACTCTCACAGGCACTCAATCACTCTGTCTGCAGTCAGTAATATTTTACTTATATCCTTATTTTATTGACAGGCCCAGATATACCAAGAGAGTTGCCAGAGCCTTGCTGAGCTCTCTCTTGTTGTGTTGGTGATTTCACGTAGGCTACTGGAGCCTCAGCTTTGTAAGTCTCTGACACAAGCCATATTCTGTCTCCTCATATCCATGGCAGTATCTCTCAGACTTTATAATAAACATATATATATGTACATATATATATATATATATATATATATATATATATATCTGTTATTTGTAGAATTGTCGACCTATGTAATTGATCTTCATCAGATTTAACACATTTATAACATCTTCATTTTTCATTAATAATTGGCCACCTAGTTGGAGCAGGATTCAATACAATTATAAATAATAGAACCTTCCAGTAGCATTAATAATAGCATTTCTATCAGCATCTTTATTGTAATTATCATAGTACTGAACTTACCTCCTTTCTCTAGTGTAAGCTTCAGTACATATGAGTTTCTTTTCATTCTCCTGAAATCTTAATTTTCCTGAACTCTGAAGTATCTCGGAATTTTTGAAGCAGCCCTCTGTTTCTCAGCAGATGGTTTTCATTTTCTGCTGTAATCAGGTATTCTTGTGCTTTTTGTTTTTATATTTCATTTTTTTCAAATCCTACTAGATCATCCCCATTTATTTGCATATTTATTTATTTATTTACTTATTTAGTCCTATATTACATGAGGGGTCATTTCTTCTGCTTGATAGATTTTTCTCTTATAATTGAAGGGAAGTTTACACTCACAATACATTTCATGTGGTAAATACTACACACATATGGTGAAGGCTGGGGTGGTCTGGGTTCTGTGGACTTGAGACTTCTGCCTTACAATCTCTACAACCCAGGTTTGAACCTGTCATGTATGAACACAGTGTGGAAGGTTTTGGACTTCTGGTCTCTTTCCCACTCTTCTATTTCTATTCTTGCCTTCTCTGTCTCTGACTCTCACAGGCTCTCACTCACTCTGTCTGCACTCATTAATATTTTACTTATACATTATTTTACTGACAGGCCCAGATATACAAAGGGAATCACCAGGACACTACTGATCTCTGGCTGTTTTTTTGGTGATTTCACCTAGGTTTCTGGAGCCTCATCTTTGTAAGTCTCTCTGGCACAAGCCATACTCTGTCTCCTCATAGCCATGCCACTATCCCTCAGTCTATAATAAAGATAAACTTACATATATGTACATATATATACATATATATATCAGTCATTTTTAGAATTGTTGACTTTTTATTTGATCTTAACGCAGAATTACCACATTTATAACAGCCTCATTATTCAGAAATAATTGGTCACATAGTTGGAGCAGGATTCACTACAGTTATAAATAATAAGCCTTCCAGGAGCATTTCCAATAGACTTTCTATCAGTATCCTCATTGTCTTTATCATAGCACAGAACTTGCCTCCATTTTCTAGTGTAAGCTTCAATATGTATGCCTTTCTTTTCATTCTTGGGAATTATTAATTTGCCTGGACCCTGAAGAGTCAGGGAAGTTTTGCAGCAGCCTTCTGTTTCTCAGCAGACATTTTCTATATTTCTGCTGTAATCAGGTCTTCCTGTGGTTTTTGTTTTTATTTTTTTCAATTCCTCCTAGATCATCCCCATTCATTTGCATATTTATTTATTTATTTAGTCCCATATCACATGAGGGGTCATTTTTTCTTCCTGATATATTTTCTCTTATAATTGAAGGGAACTTTTAACACACAATACATTTCCTTTTGCAGATACTACACACTACTAAAACTATTATTGCACTGTTTTTGACAGTGACATCCAATGCACAATGGATTAGTATTGCATGGCTCTAAAGAATGTTCACTATTTAACCTACAATGTTTTTAACCTCACAAATATTTATTCTGTTCTTTCTTGGGGGATGAATTGTTTACTGTTAACAGTTACATGTAATAGTGGGCACGGGGGTAATTTTTCCCACTTTCCCTGTATTTCTGTACATCATTTGTAACTTTCTTACTGAGGAGAAGGAAACAGTCATAAATTGAGAGAGCAGGGCGCAAGCAGGAATAGAGACAGAGAAACAGCTGCAGTTCTGTTTTGACACTAGCCCAGGTTTTCCCTAGCTGGGTGAGTGGTGAGCAGGGGCTCAAAACGGGGTCCTGGGCTTCCACATAGTTCTCTGGCATCTCCACCAGCTGTGCCTCCAACCCATGCTTCCTACGTTGTCCATGTAACTATAGATCTGCTCTAGGCACTTCTAACCTTCATGTGCCAGAAATTTAACAATTCTCCCCTCCACCCATGAAACTTTGACTTTTTACTTGAGTGCAAAACAGCAACCCCAATCCACATTATTTCAGGGAAAAGTGTGTGTGTGTGTGTGGGGGGAGGGTGTTTTTGTGTGTGTGTGTGTAAGTGTACATAAGTGTGTTTCAGTTATGATTACCGCTGTTGTTACTTTATTCCTGACGCAGATTCTAGGAACTGGGTTGTGCTATGACAAAGAAAGTTTCCACTGCACAAGTGGTTTTTTAAATATGAATGGCACATTGGATATTCTGGACACTGTTGTGAATTATCTCAGGTGGTCCTCAGTTGGGTTCTTTCCTTTGCTATTCCCATGCTGTGTGTAATTTTCTGTGTAGACTCAAAGAGGAGTGGCATGAGGGAGCTCAGCTGCTTTCTGCTGTGTGTCCACAAGGTGGCAGCAAACCCCATAGTTGAGTGTCGTTATTCTTTGGAATGAGGAGAACTCTGGGATTTGTGGCCCATGGACAGCAAGGTTCAAATTGACGTAGAGTGCCCTAGACATCTGTTCTTTCCTGTGGGGTGGGGGGATCCCCCATTTGGCTTTGCAAGTGGAAGGGGTTTCTCTCTTTGTCTGGGATGACTCTACTGGGAGCTTGTGAATCCCTGTGCTCAGCTGTATTCTGCTGGGTGTCCACAAGAGGTCAGCACCAGTGCGGGACTAAGGGTCCATGGGGCAAGTGCCCTGAGGCACTGGGCCACGAGAGTGAAGACAGTGTTTATAGGTGTGCCCCAAGAGCATGGCCAGCCTAGCTCAAGCAGGCAGTGTCCTAAGGACAGGTCCAGACAGGAGCTGTTGGGTTGTGTTGGCAGAAACAGGGCCTTCCGAGGATGGCAGACAGACCCAGGGGGCAGGTCTAAGAGACCCTGCCCTCTGAGCCTGAGGGGAGGGCCCAGTGTATATTCACAGAGACAGCTGGCCAATTAGAGAAGATGAACATCACCCTCAGGGGCGTGAACCAAGACCTGGCCAATGAGAACAGAGGAGAAGTTGTGAGGACAGGACTCAGAGAGCAGCCTTCTGAAGGAAACCTGCCAATGGGAGCTCAGAGCTGGCCTTAAAAGGCAGGGCATGCTTCCAGGAAGTGCTAAGCAGGGTTCAGCCCAGGGCCCTGCCTTGCAGAAGCTGTCCAATGAGCATGTGTATAACTCCGTTTGTGCCTGTGCCTCTGTGGATATGTGAGTGCGTGACTGTGAGAGTGTGTGTTTGTTTGTGTGTGTGTATGTGTGTGGTAGGGAGAGAAAGAGAACAACAGAATCACTGTGGCACAGGAGATTTTGTGCAAAACACTTGGCACATTCTGATATACCACTCAATATTGACACCATTGTCGCTCTCCTTGGCCCTTGGACACTATTTTTCTTTTCAGATGTAAAGACACTGAAGAGGGAGAGGTTTTTGCCCTGAGGCTTGCACTAGGAACTACCAGATGCCCTGTGTGTGTTTCCAGACTAGGAAACTTGTGGTGCCTGTCCATGTGGAGAGTCTACTGGATGAGTTCCTTCTCAAGCCTTTTTCACTAGGTCCCGTTGGAGCTGCATATAGCTAATGATTTGGATTTTTATTCCTTTGGACAATTCTTTTCCTGATGCACAGTTTCTCTCCAGGTTTTAGCAATCAATTGTCTGAATGTCATATCGCATCCATTATAGAAAATGACTACATCAGTGTCTTGCTCTCTCTTTCTCTCTCTCTCTCTCTCTCTCTCTCTCACTATATATATAAGATGTAGATGTCTGAAAATATATTTTAGCTAGAGACCTGCACAGCTCTGGATTCAGGTAGTAATGCGGATACACCTGGCCCTTCAGAGCCACAGTCATGAGAGACATCTCACTGAACATTTGTTTACCTCTTGTTACTCTACAAATCTCTCTCAGCACAAACTACAGCTGCAACAACATCTACTTCCCTCTTGCTCTTTTTGTCCACAGAGTCCTATCCCAAAACTGTAAATCAAAGAAGAAATAGACATAGTGCAGTTCCCTGCACACAGGACAGGCTGAGGCTGGACCATGGAGATGAAATAAATGAGCCTGCATCTTGGCTGGAACATCACTAAAACTACTTCCAATTTGGAGAGGCAAGGGCAGTTTTGGAGAGTGGGCTGCAGGCCTAGTGTCGCTTCTCAGAGTGGGCTAAGACCTAGATGTTCTAAGTGTAACCTTTCCTCACAAACATAAAATAACAATGCCACTTGTAAGAAGTATGCATTGGCATGGAGGGTTTGTCTTCAGTGTTCTGGCACAGATCAACACAGCGCCGGAATTTCTGTCCTTTTCCATCACTGTCATTCTGTCTCTCTGACTATCACTGCGTGCCTTCTTCCCTGGACCCTTCGTGGAAGTCAGTGTATGCATCGTGAACTCCGTCTTCCTGGAGTTGAAATTATCCTTTCTTTTCCCTTTGGATTACTTAGTCTTGTGCATATGGGGTAGTACAGAGGGGAACTGAGGAGAAAGCGTTCCTGCTACAGGTAACAGGCATATGTCCATTTCCAGCTTCAGCTGTACCAGACCTCTGTGCTTGACTCCCATTCTCCAGGGCCCGGTGGCTAACACTCAGCCTAAATGCAGCCCTCCTCAATTTCATGCACCACAATCTTGTCCTTATTCCATGAGAGCCCAGTCAAGAGAAGTGAAAATCTATCCCCCTGGCACACACATTGTGCTTTCCCTCTATTGGGCCGAATGTAAAGTATCTGTGGTACTGATGGCCACACCAGTGTCCAGATTTTCCACGCAAAACGGAAGCTTCCAGGGTTTTGAAAGAGGGATTTTTTATGGCTGTGAAAAGTCTTTTCCAAGTGCCTCATGGGATTTCAAATCCTTTTGAAACCTGAAGTTCTTTCTTGTATCTAGGGAATATTCTCACCTCTGGGCAGAAAGCCCACCCAACTAGGAGCACAGCTATCCTGGTGTCAGGAGGTCTGCCAGCCTGCTAGCTCCTGGAGGGATTCCTGAGTATGTCCTCAGGTCCCAAGCGGTAACAGGTGTTTCCAATTGCCTTTATTAGCAGCATCCAGGCCCTCAGGTGAGCGGCGCGGCTGTGATCTCTACTGGAAACTCCTAATTCAGCCAATGGAGGCATCCATCTTCCTTTTGTCTGTCCATAACAAGGGCCTGGGGAGTTTGTGCTTCCTGCAAGCAGAGCAACATTGTATGGGACACTCACGGATGCCTACTTCTGGGAATCCCTGTGAGTGTGATGTGTGGACACCAGGACACCATGATCAGGGATTGTGAGAGCACAGGAGCAATTGCCTTAGCCGGTCCCAAAGGGGAGGCATAAGGGGCCGGGTTCATCCACTATTGTTTGGTCGAACAGAGTTCCCTTTTATGTTGAGACACAGCTCTTTCTGGGTTCTTTCTGGGCTTTTAATCTGCTGCCCTGAGAAGTTTACTGGGAGCCTTGAGGCTGAGTATGTAGCCAAACGTGACTGGACAGGGTTCTGCCCCTGAATTCTGAGGGGTGCCCCAACTTTCTCTGTTGGCAGTGTTTGGATGATAGTGAGGCATGAGATTGAATCGGGAACTCAGGAGAGCTAGACATGAGATTCCCTTTGGATATGCATTCTTGCTTAGCCAGAAACTGGGCTAGCTGGCTTTCCCTAACCAGCTAGGTTCTCTGTACATTAGTGGCAAGTGACGCTGGCTACCTTGCCACTCATGCTCTGGGACTACTATAGGTGAGTTTTGACCACACACAGACACACACTGACAGACAGACAGAGAGACACACACACATTACTGTCAGGTCTGGTAGTATAGCATATGGTGAAGGCTGGGGCTGTCTGGGGTCTGTGGGCATGAGAGCTGCTGCCTTACAATCTCTGCAAGCCAGGTTTAAACCTGTCATCAATGAACTCAGAGTAGGAGGTTTTTGAATTCTGGTCTCTTTCCAACTCATCTATTTCTCTTCTCGCCTTCTCTGTCTCTAACACTCACATGCTCTCACACACTCTGTCTTCACTCATTAATATTTTACTTATATACTTATTTTACTGACAGGCCCAGATATTCAAAGAGAGGTACCAGAGCACTGCTTAGCTCTGGCTTGTTGTGTTGGCGATTTCACCTATGCTACTGGAGCCTCAGTTTGGAAGTCTTTCTGACACAAGGCATATTCTGTCTCCTCATTTCCTGCCAGTATCACTCAGAGTTTATAATAAAGTGATTTTTTGGCAAAACACATGACACATTCTGATTTACAGATCAATATTGACACCATTGTAGCTCTATTTGGCCCTTGGTTCCTTTTCTCCTTTTCAGATGTAAAAACACTAAAGAGGGAGAGGTTTTTGCCCTGAGGTTTGCACTGGGAACTACCAGATGCACTGTGTCTGTTGCCAGACTAGGAAACTTGTAGTGCCTGTCCATGTGAAGAGTCTCCTTGATGAGTTGCTTCTCAAGCCTTTTTCGCTCTGTCCTGTTGGAGTTGCATATAGCTAAAGATTTTGAGATTTTACTCCATTGGACAATTCTTTTCCTGATGCACAGTTTCTCTCCAAATTTTAGCAATCGTCTGAATGCCATATCAAATCCATTTTAGAAAATGACTACATCAGTGTCTCTCTCTTTCTCTGTCTCTCTGTCTCTCTCTCAGTCTCTCTCTCTCTCTCTCTCTCTATATATATATATATATATATATATATATATATATATATATATATATATATGTAACATGTAGAGATCTGAAAATATTTTTTAGCTAGAGACCTGCACAGCTCTGGATTTGGGTAGTAATGCGGATACACCTGGCCCTTCTGAGCCACAGTCATGAGAGACATCTCATAGAGCCATTCGTAACCTTTCCTCAAAAACATAAAATAACAATGATACTTGTTAGAAGTATGCATGGGCATGGAGGGTTTGTCTTCAGTGCTCTGGCACTGATCAACACAGGCCAGAATTTCAGTCCTTTTCTGTCTCTGTCATCCTGTCTCTCTAAATGTCTTTCCGTGCCTTCTTCACTGGGCCCTTATGGAAGTCAGTGCATGCATCCTGAACTCGGACTTCCTGGTGTTGAAATTTTCCTTTCTTTGCCCTTTGGATTATTCAGTCTCCTGCATAAGGCGTAGTACATTGGAGAACTTAGGAGACAGCGATCTTGCTGCAGGTAATTGGCATGTCCATCTCCAGCTGCAGCTGTCCAGGCCCTCTGTGCTTGACCCCCATTCTCCAGGGCCCTGAGGCTGACACTGAGCCTAAATGCATCCCTCCTCAATTTCCTGCACCGCATCCTTGTCCTTATTCCATGAGAGCCCAGGTCAAGAGAAGTGAAACTCTATCCCCCTGGCACACACATTGTGCTTTCCCTCTATTTTGCTGAATGTAAAGTATCTGTGATACTGATGGCCACACCAGTGTCCAGATTTTCCATGCAAAAAGGAAGCTTCCAGGGTTCAGAAAGGGTTTTTGATGGCTGTGAAATGTATTTTCCAAGTGCCTCATGGGGTTTCAAAGCCTTTTGAAACCTGAAGTTCTTTCTTGTATTGAGAGAATATTCTCACCTCTGGCCAGAATGCCCTCCCTACTAGGAGCACAGCTATCCTGGGGTCAGGAGGTCTGCCAGCCTGCTAGCTCCTGGAGGGATTCCTGAGTATGTCCTCAGGTCCCAAGTGGTAACAGGTGTTTCCAATTGCCTTTATTAGCAGCATGCAGGCCCTCAGGTGAGGGGCGGGGCTGTGATATCCACTGGAAACTCCTAATTCAGCCAATGGAGGCATCCATCTTCCTTTTGTCTCTCCATAGCAAGGGCCCAGGGATTTTGTGCTTTCTGCAAACAGAGCGACTTTGTATGGGACACTCATGGATGCCTATTTCTGGGAATCTCTCTGAGTGTAATGTGTGGACACCAGGACACCGTTATCATGGATTGTGAGGCCACAGGAGCAATTGCCTTAGCAGGACCTAAAGGGGAGGTGTAAGGGTCCGGGTTCATCCACTATTGTTTGGTCAAAAACAGTTCCCTTTTATGTTGAGACACAGCTCTTTCCGGGTTCTTTCTGGGCTTGTAATATGCTGTCCACTGAGAAGTGGACTGGGAGCATGGAGGCTGAGTATGAAGCCAAAGGTGACTGGACAGGGTCCTGCCCCTGAATTCTGAGGGGTGCCCCAGCTTCCCCCGTTGGCATTGTTTGGGTAATAGTGAGACATGAGATTGAATCGGGAACTCAGGAGAGCAAGACTTGAGAGTCCCTTTGCATATGCATTCTTGATTAGCCAGAATCTGGGCTAGCTGGATTTCCCTAAACAGCTAGGTTCTCTGTAGATAAGTTGCAGGTGAGGCTGGCACCTTCCTACCCATGCTCTTAGAATACTATAGGTGAGTTCTGAGGACACACAGACACACACAGACAGACAGACACACATTCACACACACACACTCACACACATTACTGTCAGGTCTAGTAGTACAGCATATGGTGAAGGCTGGGGCTGTCTGGGGTCTGTGGGAATGTGAGATGCTGCCGAACAATCTCTACAAGCTAGGTTTGAACCTGTCATCAATGAACACTCTGTCTTCAGTCATTAATATTTTACTTATATACTTATTTTACTGACAGGCCCAGATATACAAAGAGAGTTACCAGAGCACTGCTGAGCTCTGGCTTGTTGTGTTGGTGATTTCACCTAGGCTACTGGAGCCTCAGTTTGTAAGTCTTTCTGACACAAGCCATATTCTGTCTCCTCATTTCCATGCCAGTATCACTCACAGTTTATAATAAAGTGATTTTTTTGCAAAACACTTGGTACATTCTGATTTACAGATCAATATTGACACCATTGTAGCTCTCTTTGGCCCTTGGTCACTTTGCTTCTTTTCAGATGTAAAAACACTGAAGAGGGAGAGGTTTTTGCCCTGAGGCTTGCACTGGGAACTACCAGATGCACTGTGTCTGTTGCCAGACTAGGAAATTAGTGGTGCCTGTCCATGTGGAGAGTCTCCTTGATGTGTTCTTTCTCAAGCCTTTTTTGCTATGTACCATTGCAGCTGCATATAGCTAATGATTTTGAGATTTTACTGCTTTGGACAATTCTTTTCCTGATGCACAGTTTCTCTCAAAGTTTTAGCAATCAATTGTCTGAATGTCATATCGAATCCAATGTAGAAAATGACTACATCAGTGTCTAGCTCTCTCTCTCTTCCTCTCTCTCTCTCTCTCTCTCTATATATATATATATATATATATATATATATATATATATATATATATATATATGTAACATGTAGAGATCTGAAAATATTTTAGCTAGAGACCTGTACAGCTCTGGATTAGGGTAGTAATGCGGATACACCTGGCACTTCTGAACCACAGTCATGAGAGACATGTCACAGAGCCATTCGTATACCTCTTATCACTCTACAAATCTCTCTCAGCACAAACTACCGCTGCCAAATCATCTACTTCCCTCTTGCTCTTTTGTCCACCGAGTCCTATCCCAAAACTATAAATCAAAGAAGAAATAGACTTAGTTCAGTTCCCTGCACACAGGACAGTCTGAGGCTGGACCAGGGAGCTGCAATACGCCAACCTGCATCTTGCCTGGAGCAAGGTCCCAAGTGGTAACAGGTGTTTCCAATTGCCTTTATAGCAGCAGCCATGCCCTCAGGTGAGGGGTGGGGCTGTGATCTCCACTGTAAACTCCTAATTAAGCCTATGGAGGCATCCATCTTCCTTTTGTGTCTCCATAGCAAAGGCCTGGGGAGATTGTGCTTCCTGCAAGCAGAGCGACTTTGTATGAGACACTCATGGATGCCTACTTCTGGAAATCTTCTGAGCGTAATGTGTGGACACCAGTACACCTTGATCATGGATAGTGAGGCCACAGGAGCAATTTCCTTAGCAGGACATAAAGGGGAGGTGGAAGGGTCCGGGTTCATCCACTATCCAAACTACTGTTTGGTCAAAAACAGTTCCCATCTATGTTGAGACACAGCTCTTTCTGGGCTTGTAATCTGCTGTCCACTGAGAAGTGGACTGGGAGCATGGAGGCTGAGTATGCAGCCAAAGGTGACTGGACAGGGTCCTGCCCCTGAATTCTGAGGGGTGCCCTAGCTTCACACGTTGGCAGTGTTTGGGTGATAGTGAGGCATGAGATTGAATCGGGAACTCAGGGGAGCAAGACATGAGAGTCCCTTTGCATATGCATTCTTGCTTAGCCAAAATCTGGGCTAGCTGGCTTTCCCTAACCAGCCAGGTTCTCTGTAGATAAGTTGCAGGTGAGGCTGGCTACCTTGCCACCCATGCTCTGAGACTACTATAGGTGAGTTCTGAGCACACACAGACACACACAGACAGACAGACAAACATACACACACACCCACACACACATTACTGTCAGTTCTGGTAGTACAGCATATGATGAACTCTGGGGCTGTATGGGGTCTGTGGGCATGAGAGCTGCTGCCTTACAATCTCTACAAGCCAGGTTTGAACCTGTCATCATTGAACACAGTGTAGGAGGTTTTTGAATTCTGGTCTCTTTCCAACTCATCTATTTCTCTTCTCGCCTTCTCTGTCTCTGATTCTCACATGCTCTCACACACTCTGTCTTCACTCATTAATATTTTACTTATATACTTATTTTACTGACAGGCGCAGATATACAAAGAGAGTTACCAGAGCACTGCTAAGCTCTGGCTTGTTGTGTTGGCGATTTCACCTAGGCTACTAGAGCCTCAGTTTGTAAGTCTTTCTGACACAAGCCATATTCTATCTCCTCATTTCCATGACAGTATCACTCACAGTTTATAATAAAGTGATTTTTTTGCAAAACACTTGGTACATTCTGATTTACAGATCAATATTGACACCATTGTAGCTCTCTTTGGCAATTGGTCACTTTGCTTCTTTTCAGATGTAAAAACACTGAAGAGGGAGAGGTTTTTGCCCTGAGGCTTGCACTGGGAACTACCAGATGCACTGTGTCTGTTGCCAGACTAGGAAACCTGTGGTGCCTGTCCATGTGGAGATTCTCTTGATGAGTTCCTTCTCAAGCCTTTTTCACTATGTCCCGTTGGAGTTGCATATAGCTAATTATTTGGAGATTTTACTCCTTTGGACAATTCTTTTCCTGATGCACAGATTGTCCAAGTTTTAGCAATCAATTGTTGAATGTCATATCGAATCCTTTGTATAAAATGACTACATCATTGTCTCTCTCTCTCTGTCTCTCTCTCTCTCTCTCTATATATATATATATATATGTAACATGTAGAGATCTGAAAATATTTTTTAGCGAGAGACCTGCAGAGTGCTGGATTAGGGTAGTAAAGTGGATACACCTGGCACTTCTGAGCCACAGTCATGAGAGACATCTGACAGAGGCATATGCTTTATCACTCTACAAATCTCTCTCAGCACAAACTACCGCTGCCAAATCATCTACTTCCCTGTTGCTCTTTTTGTCCACCGAGTCCTATCCCAAAACTGTAAATCAACGAAGAAATAGACATAGTGCAGTTCCCTGCACACAGGACAGTCTGTGGCTGGACCAGGGAGATGCAATACGCCAGCCTGCATCTTAGCTGGAGCATCACTAAGACCACTTCCAAATTGGAGAGAGGAGGGCAGTTTTGGAGAGTGGGCTGCAGGCCAAGTGTTGCTTCTCAGAGTGGGCTAAGACCTAGATGTTCTAAGTGTAACCTTTCCTCACAAAAATAAAATAACAATGCCACATGTAAGAAGTATGCATGGGGATGGAGGGTTTGTCTTCATTGCTCTGGCACTGATCAACACAGGCCAGAATTTCAGTCCTTTTCTTTCTCTGTCATCCTGTCTCTCTGACTGTCTCTACGTGCCTTCTTCTCTGGGCTCTTATGGAAGTCAGTGCATGCATCGTGAACTCCGTCTTCCTGGAGTTGAAATTTTCCTTTCTTTGCCCTTTGGATTATTCAGTCTCCTGCATATGGCATAGTACATTGGGGAATTGAGGAGACAGCGATCCTGCTGCAGGTAACAGGCATATGTCCATCTCCAGCTGCAGATTTCCAGGCCCTCTGTGCTTGACTCCCATTCTCCAGGGCCCTGAGGCTTACACTCAGCCTAAATGCATCCCTCCTCAAATTCCTGCACCGAATCCTTGTCCTTATTCCTTGAGAGCCCAGGTCAAGAGAAGTGAAACTCTATCCCCCTGGCACACACATTGTGCCTTCCCTCTATTTGGCCGAACGGAAAGGATCTGTGGTACTGATGGCCACACCAGTGTCCAGATTTTCCATGCAAAATGGAAGCTTCCAGGGTTCAGAAAGTGGGTTTTTTGATGGCTGTGAAATGTCTTTTCCATGTGCCTCATGGGGTTTCAAATCCTTTTGATACCTGAAGTTCTTTCTTGTATCTAGTGAATATTCTCACCTCTGCACAGAATGCCCTCCCAACTAGGAGCACAGCTATCCTTGGTTCAGGACGTCCGCCAGCCTGCTAGCTCCTGGAGTTATTCCTCATTATGTCCTTAGGTCCCAATTGGTAACAGTTGTTTCCAATTGCCTTTATTAGCAGCAGCCAGGCCCTCAGGTGAGGGCTGGGGCTGTGATCTCCACTGGAAACTCCTAGTTCAGCCAATGGAGGCATCCATCTTCATTTTGTCTCTCCATAGCAATATCCCAGGTCCCAGGACCAGCAGGGCGGTGAACAGGGGCTAGGTTCCCAATGAGTCCTGAAATTAAGGAACCTGAGACACGAAGAATGACAGCAAGTCAAGTTTCTGATCAAGCTGTAAAATTTTATTGTGAACACAGGCATTATAAGGCTTTGGGGAAGGAGAGGGAATGCTGGAGGAGGCGGGAGGGGGAGCAAACTTCAAAGAGGAATGTATCTTGCAACAAATGGCTGGAACCAAACTGTGTGTTGACTCACTTGTGTTGACTCACTTGAATACTGATAAATGGTTTACCTAAGGGGAAATGGCCTGCCCAGGGGGGAATTAACACTTGTCTTGAGGGGTTCCTTTGTCTCAAAGCTTATCATCTATCAAGCAGAGAAATGGCTCCTGGCATATCCTCCTTTTGTTATAATTTTAAATTGAGGCAGGCAATGGGGGTGAGGAGCAGAAACCCTAACAGCAGGTTTGGTGGGCGTTACCAGAGGAGGGAAGTATTGACCTGATTCCTCCCGCGAGGTGAGTGCAAAACCAACCTTCCCGCATCTTATAAGGTTCTTGGTGTCTTTTTGGGGAGGGGAGGCAGAGCCACAGTTTCTAGGGAAACAATTTTTGTTGCTGACACCAACCTCCATGCAAATCAGGTTTGCTTCACGGGGGACTCAGAGGTGGACTATAGGGTCCTCCCCCTGCAGTGCTTTGCCTTGCACCCATTACTGGTGTCCTTGCCCTGCCATTGTTGGATGTATCAATGCATAATTATGATTTTTATGCCATCCGAAAAAGGGGTCTGTCATCCTCAGGTTCAGCCAGGCCCCTGTCAGCTAAATCAAGTCTGTGATAATGGATTTGCAAAGGTTTTGATGCCAAGGAGTCAATCTGCCTTTTTATAAAATCAGTAATCTTATTAAAAATAAAGTGTATTAAGGTAATCATTAACAAAAGACTAATAAGGTTCCCATAAGGGGCTCTGTAGTGACTCAAGACTATTTGTGGTGGAGTCTATAACCTGTTGTAATTTGTCAGAAAATTCATGGGAGGAGTATATAGAGTGTCCTAGCATGCCACCAGCAAGTCTAAGGGAAGCAGTCAGTGGATGTGATGTCCAGGGGAAGAAACACAGCACGTCTGGTCTTCTGGTCAGCGCCAACTGATGAAATTTTTCTTCTTCATAGAGGGTCACCTGTGGAACAAGCAAAACTAGGAGGCAAGGACCAGGTAGAGAAGAATTGACATGAAAATATACGATGGTGTTTACCAAAACACAGAGGAGGTGCATACACATTAGAAGTCAAGGTGATGTTTCTTGAACATCAAAGAACATTTTGAGAAAAGTGAGCAGTCAATAAGCATGCAAAGATGAAGTCATCAGTGGTAGGTCAGCAGAAAGAGAAGACTTGGATAAGCTGGTAAGGTTAGCTGGAGTATATACTGCCATGGCGTCCTTTGTGGTAAGGACTTGCCAACAGGGACTCTGTATTTTGCAAGAACAATAATGTCCTCCACCATAATAAAAGGAAAACAAACATGGACATCCAGTGTTGAAAAAAGAGAAAAAGAATATGTCTCTATGACTGGAAAAGTGGGTGACTTTGTCAATGAGATACAATAAATGGACGATTAGAATTTTTGTAAATATTAAAAAGATTTAGTATGTTACTTCATTGACACTTTAGCCAACTGAATACTGGGGGGGTGCATTTCCCTTCTTTTTTAAAAAATTAATTAAGCTTAAGGGTTTTAGTTTTTCTTGTTTGAGCTGTATCCCACATAAATTTAGAAAATATATCAACTGAGAAAAAAAGGTGTTTTTTTGTTTACTAAACATGGGCAGGTGAATTACATCAATCTGTCAGAGAGCATTGGCTTTTATCAATGGAGATTAATCTTAAAAGTCTGAATAGCAAGATCTTAATTAAACAATGTAGGAGCCAGTAAAGTGCTCTCACTATGACAGGTCAAGCGTTAAATTTTTTTAAGAGGCTTGTAAAAAAATGAGAAAAATTTTAGGATATGAGTGACTTTAGGAGTCATCACACACCCATAAATAATTAAAAATGTTTAGTTTTAAATCTTGCCATATGAGCAGTCAGTTCTTCATGTGCAGATGTACCTATAATTATTTACTTAGGAAGAGAACTTGTACCAAATTAATTGATGATCTAATGGTTAGAATTGACTTGAGGTTTTTTCTATGATTTTAGAAGGCTCTTTATTAGAATATACCATATGTTGTAGAAAGTCAATACCTAATGTGTTGACTTGATGAAATGTTTACCTGTATTTTTGGCATTATTGTAAACTGATTACACAGTTTAAGCACACTATTATACCTTTAGTTTATTAAGATCTTTACTCATCACAAGGCTATCATGAGTAAGCATAGATATAAATAGATTTTACTCTTTAGAACTCTAATATGGCAACTTAAAAGGCTAAAATAAAACCTCATAGTTTAAATGTTCAGAATATTAATTTTGTTAAATCAGGATTTGCCAAAACAATTCTTCTATCAGACCAAAAACACAATGTATTACCTTAATTTATCAAGAATAAACCTCTGGCAGTGTCTTAAAACAAACCAGATAATTTTTAAAAGCAGAAAGATATAAAGAGGAAAACCAGCACAAAAGCCTCTGGCATGTAAATAATTAACATAACTATTGTGTTATCTTTCACTAACCCAAGCCAGTCTTAAAAACAATTTTAAGTAAAATGTTAAACTTTGTTTGCTAGGACCTTTATCACAAAGCTATCACACCCTTAGGGCAGCTATGAACAAGGGTGGGTACACAACTTAATTGATCTTTCACTTAGATTTGGATAGGTAACTTAAAAAGCTAAGATAAACCTTATATCTGAAATGTTAAAATAAATTTTTACTGTTAACATTTTTTTAGATGACCATTTTACACTAAAAAATTTTGTTGAATCACATCTGTTGAAAAATAAATCAGGCCAGGAATAACACGTTTAACCCTTTTTTTCCTGGCAAGGCCACTGCTCTACACTGACTGGGTTATTAGAAAGTCAGTTCAAGGATGGAATTAAATTAACAAACAGTGGCAGTTGATATTGGGGTGCTGGTAATATCTACAATTTTCACAAGAGTGAGAGAGACTGCAGAGGCATTTTACCATGTCTAGATATCTCAGAAAATCTTTTAATTAATGAATTGATGTTGAGATTAGCTATCAGAAGGATGAAACTGTCCTATATTTTACTCTGGTAAAGGTGTGCCAACTCTATGAGTCGGGATCTTTAAAACCACATTTAGCTTAACTAAATCTTATTTAAAACTTAAAACAACCTTTAGTTACTTAGGGGTTAACACACATTAATGAAAACAAGGTTAGCACAGACTTAAAACATACATTCTTGGTGAAAGGAAAATTTTCCCTTTGAAAAACCGCTTTGGTTTTTGGATTCCTAACTCACAGCCTATCTACCCAGGAGGGGCGTTAGTGGCTAGGGAATGATTGACTGCAGTCTTTGCCAATCTGTGGAGCAGGGGCTCTGTGCCGTGTTTGGCTGTGAAGGCGGAACAGGCGGGCTTAGTTTACCGCTACACCTCCGCGCAGAGAAAAATCTTTGAAAATTTTTTTCTGGGCTAAGGTACATTTTACAGTTTTAAAGAAAGTGGTCTAATCAGTATTATTGGCCAAGTCAAGGACCAGAGCACAAAACGGAGGGGCGGTGGTGTAGTGAGGCAGTCTGGACAAGGAAGAGCATAGGGGTTAGTGTTAGCCAGTTTGAGCCTGGTTCCAAGTAACAGGGAAAGCCAAAACCGGGTTTGATTTGGATGGTTTAGTCTTAGTTTTAGATAGGGGTTGGGTTTTTTGGTGAGGCTAAAAATGTAAGCTCTTCTGTAACTGCAGCTATTTCTTACATTAATTGAAGCTGCTCTCTCCGGTCAGCAAGGACCTTTCTGAGGGTGGAAATTCCTGTAATGGCTACTGAGCGTGCCCACCTGACAGAAGGATTGTCAAGGAGAGGGTGAGGCTGGAGAGCAGGGGCACGGATATAGGGAGGGAAATTAAAGGGAGGAGGACACCAGTCAGGATTCTAGTATCTGGCAGCCTCTTTTTCTAGCAAAGCCTCATTCTCCATGGGAAGTGCTTCAGGAGAGGGAGGGTTTTGTAAAACTGGATAGAGGCGGGGGAAAGAATGCTGGGTTTCATTCTCATGTGAATTAGCAATAGGAGAGTCAGTGGAGGGAACTTTAGTAAGTGCAGTGGAACCTGTAGGGAGGGGAATAGGGCTTTTACTTTCATCAGGTGCTGGGAGGCTTTTATTTTGACTGGGTACTGGGGGGAACAAGATCAGTAATCACAAAAGGGCATGGGGATGGGGACTTTGTCCTGGACAGTGGATTAGAAAGTTGCCGGAGGACCTTTTCACCCTCTGTAATAAGGTTTTTAATATCAGGGTGGTTATTATAGATTTTTAAGATATCACTAATTAAATTCCAGTAACAAAAGGCAGAAACAGGTACACGTTCAGGACCAAAAGACTGATAGTGATCCTTAAGACAGTCACCAATTCTCCAACGCTTCTCATCTATAGTGCCTTCCTGGGGGAACCAGGGGCAAATATTTCCAATGTAATCTAAAAACTTCTTTAATTCTTTCTTTTTAACCCTATTTCTTTGTGTCTTGAGTGACTCCTTGAGTCCTTTAATGAATAAATAGTTTGCTGAATTCATGTCCCATGGTATTGCTTATCCCAAAACTGTAAATCAAAGAAGAAATAGACATAGTGCAGTTCCCTGCACACAGGACAGTCTGAGCCTGGACCAGGGAGATGAAATACACCAGCCTGCATATGGTTGGAGCATCACTAATCATACTGCTAATTTGGAGAGGTAAGGGCAGTTTTGGGGAGTGGGCTGCAGGCCAAGTGTTGCTTCTCAGAGTAGGCTAAGACCTAGATGTTCTAAGTGTAACCTTTCCTCACAAACATAAAATAACAATGCCACATGTAATAAGTATGCATGGGCATGGAGGCTTTGTCATCAGTGCTCTGGCACTGATCAACACAGGGCCAGAATTTCTGTCCTTTTCAGTCACTGACATTCTGTCTCTCTGACTGTCTCTACGTGCCTACTTCCCTGGACCCTTCGTGGAAGTCAGTGCATGCATTGTGAACTCAGTCTTCCTGGTGTGGAAATTTTCATTTCTTTGCCCTTTGGATTACTTAGTCTCATGCATATGGCGTAGTACAGAGGAGAGCTGAGAAGACAGCGTTCCTGCTGCAGGTAACAGGCATATGTCCATCTCCAGCTTCAGCTGTCCAGGCCAACTGTGCTTGACTCCCATTCTCCAGGGCCCTGTGGCTGACACTCAGCCTAAATGCAGCCTCCTCAGTTTCCTGCACAGCATCCTTGTCCTTATTCCATGAGAGCCCAGCTCAAGAGAAGTGAAACTCTACCACCATGGCACACACATTGTGCTTTCCCTCTATTGGGCGGAATGTAAAGGTTCTGTGGTACTGATGGCCACACCAGTGTCCAGATTTCCACGCAAAACGGAAGCTTCCAGGGTTCAGAAAGAGGGTGTTTTGATGGCTGTGAAATGTCTTTTCAAGTGCCTCCTGGGGTTTCAAAACCTTTTGAAACCTGAAGTTCGTTCTTTTATCTAGAAAATATTCTCACCTCTGGCCCGAAGGCCCTCCCAACTAGGAACACAGCTATCCTGGGGTCAGGAGGCCTGCCAGCCTGCTAACTCCTGGAGGGATTACTGAGTATGTCCTCAGGGCCCAAGTGGTAGCAGGTGTTTCCAATTGCCTTTATTAGCAGCAGCCAGGCCCTCAGGTGAGGGGCGGGGCTGTGATCTCCACTGGAAGGTCCTAATTCAGACAATGGAGGCATCCATCTTCCTTTTGTCTCTCCATAGCAAGGGCCCTGGGAGTTTGTGCTTTCTGCAAGCAGAGAGACTTTGTATGGGAAACTCATGCATGCCTACTTCTGGGAATCTCTCTGAGTGTGATGTGTGGACACCAGGACACCATGATCAGGGATTGTGAGGCCACAGGAGCAATTGCCTTAGCCGGACCCAAAGGGGAGGTGTAAGGGGCTGGGTTCATCCACTATTGTTTGGTCAAACACAGTTCCCATCTATGTTGGAACTCTTTCTGGGTTCTTTCTGGGCTTGTAATCTTCTGTCCACTGAGAAGTGGACTGGGAACCTGGAGGATGAGTATGCAGCCAAACGTGACTGGACAGGGTCCTGTCCCTAATTCTGAGGGGTGCCCCAGCTTCCCCCGTTGGCAGTGTTTGGATGATAGTGAGGCATGAGATTTAATTGGGAACTCAGGAGAGCGAGACATGAGAGTCCCTTTGCATATGCATTCTTGCTTAGCCAGAATCTGGGCTAGCTGGCTTTCCCTAACCAGCTAGGTTCTCTGTACAGAAGTTTCAGGTGAGGCTGGCTACCTTGACACCCATGCTGTGAGACTACTATAGGTGAGTTCTGAGCACACACAGACAGACAGACAGACACACACACACATTCATGTCAGGTCTGGTAGTACAGCATATGGTGAAGGCTGGGGCTGTCTGTGGTCTGTGGGCATCAGAGCTGCTGCCTTACAATCTCTACAAGACAGGTTTGAACCTGTCATCAATGAACACAGTATAGGAGGTTTTTGATTCTGGTTTCTTTCCAACTCATCTATTTCTCTTCTCGCCTTCTCTGTCTATAACTCTCACATGCTCTCACACACTCTGTCTTCAATCATTAATATTTTACTTATATACTTATTTTACTGACAGACACAGATATACAAAGAGAGTTACCAGAGCACTGCTGAGCTCTGGCTTGTTGTGTTGGCGATTTCACCTAAGCTACTGGAGACTCAGTTTGTAAGTCTTTCTGACACAAGCCATATTATGTCTATTCATTTCCACGCCAGTATCACTCAGAGTTTATAATAAAGTAAATTTTTTTTGCAATATGCTCTTTCTGGGTACTTTCTGTGCTTGTAATCTGCTGCCCTGAGCAGTGGACTGAGAGCCTGGAGCCTGAGTAAGAAGCCAAATGTGACTGGACAAGCTAATGCCCCTGAATTCTGAGGGTTGCCACAGCTTCCCCCATTGCCAGTGTTTGGATGATAGATAGTGAGGTATGGGATTGAATAGGGAAATCAGGAGATTTAGACATGAGAGTCCCTTTGCATATGCATTCTTGCTTAGCCAGAATCTGGGCTAGCTGGCTTGCCCAGACCAGCTAGGTTCTCTGTACATAAGTTGCAGGTGAGGCTGGCTACCTTGCCACCCATGCTCTGAGACTACTACAGGTGAGCTCTGAGCACACACAGACACACAGAGTCAGACAGACAGACAGCAGACACACACACACACATTACTGTTAGGTCTGGTAGTTCAGCATATGGTGAAGACAGGGGCGGTCTGGGTTTTGTGGGCATGAGAGCTGCTGCCTTACAATCTTTACATGCCAGTTTTGATCCTGTCATCAATGGACACAGTGTAGGAGGTTTTTGAATTCTGAGACACTGAAGAGAGAGATGTTTTTGCCCTGAGGCTTGCACTGGGAACTAGCAGCTGCCCTGTGTGTGTTGCCAGAATAGAAAACTTGTTGTGCCTGTCCATGTGGAGAGTCCCCTGGATGAGTTCCTTCTCGAGCCTTTTTCGATCGGTCCCAATAGAGCTGCATATAGATAATGATTTGGAGATTTTACTCTTTTGGACATTTCTTTCCTGGATGCACAGTTCCTCTCCTGGTTTTATCAATAAATTGTCTGAATGTCATATCAAATCCATTGGAGAAAATGACTACATCAGTCTCTCTCTCTCTCTCTCTCTCTCTCTCTCTCTCTCTCTATATATATATATATATATATATATATATATATATATATATATATATATGTATGTAACATGTAGAGGTCTGAACAATATTTTTTGGCTAGAGATATGCACAGCTCTGGATTAGGGTAGTAAAGTGGATACACGTGGCCCTACTGAGCCACAGTCATGAGAGACATCTCACGGAGCCATATCGTTTATCACTCTCCAAATCTCTCTCAGCACAAACTACCGCTGCCAAATCATCTACATCACTCTTGCTCATTTTGTCCACCGAGTTCTATCTCAAAACTGTAAATAAAAGAAGAAATAGACATAGTGCAGTTCCCTGCAGACAGGGAAGGCTGAGGCTGGACCAGGGAGATGCAATATGCCAGCCTTCATCTTGGCTGGAGTATCACTAAGACTACTTCCAATGTGGAGATGCGGGGCAGTTTTGGAGTGTGGGCTGCCACCAAGTGTTGCTTCCCAGAGTGGCTAAGACCTAGATGTTCTAAGTGTTACCTTTCCTCAAAAACATAAAATGGCAATGCCTATTGTAAGAAGTATGCATGGGCATGGAGGGTTTGTCTTCAGTGCTCTTGCACTGATCAACACAAGGCCAGAATTTCAGTCCTTTCCTGTCTCTGTCATTCTGTCTCTCTGACTCTCTCTAGGTGCCTTCTTCCCTGGGCGCTTACTGGAAGTCAGTGCATTCATCATTAATTCATACATCCTGGTGTTGAAATTTTCCTTTCTTAGCCCTTTGGATTATTTAGTCTCCTGCACATGGTGTAGCACAGAGGGGAACTGCGGAGACAGTGTTGCTGCTGCAGGTTCCAGGCATATGTCCATCTGCAGCTGCAGCTGTCCAGGCCCTCTGTGCTTGACTCGCATTCTGCAGGGCCTGAAGCTGACACTCAGCCTAAATGCACAGCGTGCTTGTCCTTATTACATGAGAGCCCAAGCAAAGAGAAGTGAAAATCTATCCTCCTGTGCTTTCCCTCTATAAAGCCCAATGTAAAGTATCTGTGGTACTGATGGCCACACCAGTGTCCAGATTTTCCAAGCAAAACGGAAGCTTCCAGGGTTCTGAAAGAGGGTGTTTGATGGCTGTTAAATGTCTTTTCCAAGTGCCTCATGGGGTTTTCAAATCCTTTTGAGACCTGAAGTTCTTTCTTGTATCTAGGGAATATTCTCACCTCTGGCCAGAAGGGCCGCCCAACTAGGAGCACAGCTATCCCCCAGGGTCAGGAGGTCTGCCAGCCTGCTACCTCCTGGAGGGATTCCTGAGTATGTACTCAGGGCCCAAGTGGTAACTGGTGTTTCCAATTGCCTTTATTAGCAGCAGCCAGGCCCTCAGGTGAGGGACGGGGCTGTGATCTCCACTGGAAGCTCCGAATTCAGCCAATGGAGGCATCCATCTTTCCTTTGTCTGTCCATAGCAAGGGCCTGGGGAGTTTGTGCTTCCTGCAAGCAGAGCGACTTTGTATGGGACACTCATGCATGCCTACTCCTGGGAATCTCTATGAGTGTGATGTGTGGACACCAGGAAACCATGATCAGGGATGCTAGGCCACATTAGCAATTGCCTTATCCGGACCCAAAGGGTAGGTTTAAGGGACCGGGTTCATCCACTATTGTTTTTTCAAACACAGTTCCCATCTATGTTGAAACACAGCTCTTTCTGGGTACTTTCTGTGCTTGAAATCTTCTGCCCTGAGCAGTGGACTGAGAGCCTGGAGGCTGAGTAGGCAGCCAAACGTGACTGGACAGGCTCATGCCCCTGAATTCTGACGGGTTCCCCAGCTTCCCACATTGGCAGTGTTTGGATGATAGATAGTGAGGCATTGGATTGAATAGGGATCTCAGAAGATTTAGACATGGGAGTCCTTTACATTTGCATTCTTGCTTAGCCAGAATCTGGGCTAGCTGGCTTGCCCTGACCAGCTAGTCTCTGTACACAAGATGCGGGTTAGTCAGGCTACCTTGTCACCATGCTCTGAGACTACTACAGGTGAGCTCTGAGCACACACAGACACACACAGTCAGACAGACAGACAGACATAAACACACACATTACTGTCAGGTCTGGTAGTACAGCATATGGTGAAGGCTGGGGCTGTCTGGGGTCTGTGGGCATGAGAGCTGCTGCCTTACAATCTCTACAAGCCAGGTTTGATCCTGTCATCAAACAAAACAGTGTAGGAAGTTTTTGAATTCTGAGACACTGTAGATGGAGAGGTTTTTGCCCTGAAGATTGCACTGGGAACCTGCAGCTGCCCCGTGTGTGTTGCCAGACTAGGAAACGTGTGGTGCCTGTCCATGTGGAGAGTCTCCTGGATGAGTTCCTTCTCGAGCCTTTTTCGATCGGTCGCGTTGGAGCTGCATATAGCTAATGATTTGGAGATTTTACTGCTTTGGACAATTCTTTTCCTGATGCACAGTTCCCTCCAGGTTTTAGAAATCAATTATCTGAATGTCATATCGAATCCATTGTAGAATATGACTACATCAGTTTCTCACTCTCTCTCCATATATATATGTAACATGTAGAGGTCTGAAACTATTTTTTAGTTAGAGACCTGCACAGCTCTGGATTAGGGTAGTAAAGTGGATACACCTGGCACTTCTGAGCCACAGTCATGAGAGACATCTCACAGAGGCATATGCTTTATCACTCTACAAATCTCTCTCAGCACAAACTACTGCTGCCAAATCATCTACTTCCCTCTTGCTCATTTTGTCCACTGAGTGCTATCCCAAAACTGTAAATCAAAGAAGTATAGACATAGTGCAGTTCCCTGCAAACAGGACAGGCTGAAACCTGAACAGGTAGATGCAATAAGCCAGCCTGCATCTTGGCTGGAGCATCACTAAGACTAATTCAAATTTTGAGAGGCAGGGGAAGTTTTGGAGAGTGGGATGCTGGCCAAGTGTTGCTTCTCGGAGTGGCTAAGACCTAGATGTTCTAAGTGTTACCTTTCTTCAAAAACATAAAATAGCAATGCCACTTGTAAGAAGTATGCATGGGCATGGAGGGTTTGTCTTCAGTGCTCTGGCACTGATCAACAAAGGGCCAGAATTTCAGTCCTTTTCTGTCTCTGTCATTATGTCTCTCTGACTGTCTCTAGGTGCCTTCTTCCCTGAGCCCTTACTGGAAGTCAGTGCATGCATCGTGAACTCAGTCATCCTGGTGTTGAAATTTTCCTTTCTTAGCCCTATGGATTATTTATTCTCCTGCACATGGTGTAGCACAGAGGGGAACTTCGGAGACAGCATTGCTGCTGCAGGTTCCAGGCATATGTACATCTGCAGCTGCAGCTGTCCAGGCCCTCTGTGCTTGACTCCCATTCTCCAGGGCCCTGCGGCTGGCACTCAGTCTAAATGCAGCCCTCCTCACCTTCCTACACAGCGTGCTTCCCCTTATTCCATGAGAGCCCAGGTGAATAGAAGTGAAACTCTATCCCCCTGGCACACACATTGTGCTTTCCCTCTATTAAGCCGAATGTAAAGGATCTGTGGTACTGATGGCCACTCCAGTGTCCAGATTTTCCACACAAAACGGAAGCTTCCCACAAGGACCAGCGTAAGGATCCCGGTTCGAACCCCAGCTCCCCACCTTCAGGGGAGTCGCTTCACAGGCGGTGAAGCAGGTCTGCAGGTGTCTATCTTTCTCTCCTCCACTCTGTCTTCCCCTCCTCTCTCCATTTCTCTCTGTCCTATCCAACAACGACGACAACAATAATAACTACAACAATAAAACAAGGGCAACAAAAAGGAATAAAAAAAAAAGATAAAAAAAAAGAAAAAAACGGAAGCTTCCAGGGTTCGGAAGAGGGTTTTTTGATGGCTGTGAAATGTCTTTTCCAAGTGCCTCATGGGGTTTTCAAATCCTTTTGAGACCTGAAGCTCTTTCTTGTATCTAGGGAATATTCTCACCTCTAGCCAGAAGGGCCGCCCAACTAAGAGCACAGCTATCCCTGGGTAGGGAGGTCTGTCAGCCTGCTACCTCCTAGTGGGATTCTTGAGTATGTCCTCAGGGCCCAAGTAGTAACAGGTGTTTCCAATTGCCTTTATTAGCAGCAGCCAGGCCTCAGGTGAGATGCGGGGATGTGATCTCCACTGGAAGCTCCGAATTCAGCCAATGGAGGCATCCATCTTTATTTGTCTGTCCATAGCAAGGGCCCGGGGATTTTGTGCTACCTGCAAGCGGAGTGATTTTGTATGGGACACTCATGCATGCCTAGTTCTGGGAATCTTTCTGAGTGTGATGTTTGGACACCAGGACACCATGATAAGGGATGTGAGGCCAAAGGAGCCATTGCCTTAGCCGAACCCAAAGTCTATGTGTAAGGGACAGGTTTGATCCACTATTGTTTGGTCGAACACAGTTCCCATCTATGTTGAAACACAGCTCTTTCTGGGTACTTTCTGTGCTTGTAATCTGCTGCCCTGAGCTGTGAACTGAGAGCCTGGAGGCTGAGTAGGCAGCCAAACATGACTGGAAAGGCTCATGCCCCTGAATTCTGACGGGTTCCCCAGCTTCTCCCGTTGGCAGTGATTGGATGATAGATAATGAGGCATGGGATTGAATAGGGTACTCAGGAGATTTATTCATGAGAGTCCCTTTGCATATGCATGCTTGCTTAGCCATAATCTGGGCTAGCTGGCTTTCCTGACCAGCTAGATTCTCTGTACATAAGTTGCAGGTGAGGCTGGCTACCTTGCCACCCATGCTCTGAGACTACTACGGGTGAGCTCTGAGCACACACAGACACACACAGTGAGACAGACAGACAGACAGACAGACAGAGACACACACATTACTGTCAGGTCTGGTAGTACAGCATATGGTGAAGGCTGGGGCTGTCTGTGGTCTGTGGGCATGAGAGCTGCTGCCTTACAATCTCTACAAGCCAGGATTGAACCTGTCATCAATGAACTCAGTGTAGGAGGTTTATGAATTCTGACACACTGAAGAGGGAAAGGTTTTTGCCCTGAGGCTTGCACTGGTTACTAGAAGCTGCCCTGTGTGTGTTGCCAGACTAGGAAACTTGTGGTGCCTGTCCATGTGGAGAGTCTCCTGGATGAGTTCCTTCTCGAGCCTTTTTAGATCGGTTTCCTTGGAGCTGCATATAGCTTATGATTTAGAGATTTTACTCCTCTGAACAACTCTTTTCCTGATGCACAGTTTCTCTCCAGGTTTTAGCAATCAATTATCTGAATGTCATATCGAATCCATCGTAGAATATGACTACATCAGTGTCTCTCTCTCTCTCTCTGTATATATATATATATATATATATATATATATATATATATATATATATATTGTCGTATGCTTTACATTGGTTTGTTCTAGCCCTTCCCCAAGAGAATTGGATCAGTCCTATTAATTTCGAGGGGCCTGCTTGGCCCCGCCCCAAGGAACCCCATGAGAGGGTTCCTGAGTCCCAGAGTTCCTGAGTTCCTGAGTTCATGAGTTTCAGGTTACAGAGTAAGAGAGAGTTCCACAGTGGAAGAGTTTCAGAGGGTTCCCCAGTACGAGAGTTCTAGAGTTCCAGAGTTGGAGAGTTCCTTGGTTCCTGAGTTCCAGAGTAAGAGAGAGAGTGCTTGTGCAGCCGCAAAGAGACAGCAGAGTTCTGTTTGGTGATTAGTTTGTCTTAGTTTGTGAATCGTTGTTCCTGAATAAAGAAATACAGCTTCCCTGCCCAGCCGTTGTCTCTGCGTCTCTGTTACCCGCCGTGAAGCAAGCCAGCCCGGCCAGAGCCACAGAAATTTTAACAACAATATAACATGTAGAGGTCTGAAAATATTTTTTAGCTAGAGACCTGCACAGCTCTGGATTAGGGTAGTAAAGTGGATACACCTGGCCCTTCTGAGTCACAGTCATGAGAGACAGCTCACAGAGGCATATCATTTATCACTCTACAAATCTCTCTCAGCACAAACTACTGCTGCCAAATCATTTACTTCCCTCTTCCTCATTTTGTCCACCGAGTCCTATCCCAAAACTGTAAATCAAAGAAGAAATAGATATAGTGCAGTTCCCTGCACACAGGACAGGCTGATGCTGGACCAGGGAGATTCTATATGCCAGCCTGCATCTTGTCTGGAGCATCACTAAGACTACTTCCAATTTGGAGAGGCGGGGGCAGTTTTGGAGGGTAGGCTGCCAGCCAAGTGTTGCTTCTCAGAGTGGCTAACACCTAGATGTTCTAAGTGTTACCTTTCCTCAGAAACATAAAATAGCAATGCCACTTGTAAGAAGTATGCATGTGCGTGGAGGGTTTGTCTTCAATTCTCTGGCACTGATCAACACAGGGCCAGAATTTAGTCCTTTTCTGTCACTGTCATTCTGTCTCTCTGACTGTTTCTACGTGCCTTCTTCCCTGGGCCCTTACTGGAAGTCAGTGCATGAACCGTGAACTCAGTCATCATGGTGTTGAAATTTTCCTTTCTTTGCCCTTTGGATTATTTAGTCTCCTGCACATGGTGTAGTACAGAGGGGAACTACACAGACAGCGTTGCTGCTGCAGGTTCCAGGCATATGTCCATCTGCAGCTGTCCAGGCCCTCTGTGCTTGACTCCCATTCTCCAGGGCCCTGAGGCTGACACTCAGCTTAAATACAGCTCTCCTCTCCTTCTTGCACAGCGTGCTTTTCCTTATTCAATGAGAGCCCAGGTGAAGAGAAGTGAAACTCTATCCCCCTGGCACACACATTGTGCTTTCCCTCTATTGAGCCGAATGTAAAGGATCTGTGGTACTGATGGCCACACCAGTGTCCAGATTTTCCACGCAAAACGGAAGTTTCCAGGGTTCTGAAAGAGGGTGTTTTGATGGCTGTGAAATGTCTTTTCCAAGTGCCTCATGTGGTTTTCAAATCCTTTTGAAACCTTAAGTTCTTTCTTGTATCTAGGGAATATTCTCACCTCTGGCCAAAATGGCCACACAACTAGGAGCACAGCTATCCCTGGGTCAGGAGGTCTGCCAGACTGCTAGCTCCTAGAGGGATTCCTGAGTATGTCCTCAGGGCCCAAGTGGTAACAGGTGTTTCCAATATCCTTTATTAGCACCGGCCAGGACCTCAAATGAGGTGCGGGGCTGTGATCTCCACTGGAAGCTCCGAATTCAGGCAATGGAGGCATCCATCTTTCTTTTGTCTGCCCATAGCAAGGGCCCGTGGAGTTAGTGCTGCCTGCAAGCAGAGCGACTTTGTATGAGACACTCATGCATGCGTACTTCTGGGAATCTCTCTGAGTGTGATGTGTGGACACCAGGACACCATGATCAGGGATGTGAACCACAGGAGCTATTGCCTTAGCCGGTCCCAAAGGGTAGGTGTAAGGGACCGGGTTTATCCACTATTGTTTGGTCAAAAACAGTTCCCATCTATGTTGAAACAAAGCTCTTTCTGGATACTTTCTGTGCTTGTAATCTGCTGCCCTGAGCAGAGGACTGAGAGCTTGGAAGCTGAGTAGGCAGCCAAACGTGACTGGACAGGCTCATGCCCCTGAATTCTGAGGGGTGCCCCAGCTTCCCTCGGATAATAGATAGTGAGGCATGGGATTCAGTAGGGAACTCAGGAGATTTAGACATGAGAGTCCCTTTGCATATACATTCTTGCTTAGCCATAATCTGGGCTAGCTGGCTTGCCCTGATCAACTATGTTCTCTGTACATAAGTTGCAGGTGAGGCTGGCTACCTAGCCACCCATGCTCTGAGACTACTACAGGTGAGCTCTGAGCACACACAGACACACACAGTCAGACTGACAGACAGACACACAGACACACACACAAACATTACTGTCAGGTCTGGTAGTACAGCATATGGTGAAGGCTGGGGCTGTCTGGGTTCTGTGGGCATGAGAGCTGCTGCCTTACAATCTCTATAAGTCAGGTTTGATCCTGTCATCAATGAACACAGTGTAGGAGGTTTTTGAATTATGGTCTCTTTCCAACTCATCTATTTCCCTATTCGCCTTCTCTAACTCTCACATTCTCTAGCTGGCTGGGGGCGTGTCCCTGGGACAACAGGCCAATCAGAGTCGAGCTGATGGGGCTGGTGGGCAGGCCTTCCAGAGGCTGCCCAATGAGAGTGCTCCAAGGCCGTGTTGGCTGTGTGCAAGGCCGCTAGCCAATCACTGACTAGGGGCCCAGACCACCTGGGCGTGTCCAAGAACACTGGCTAATGAGATTGCTGGCAGGGGTTCTGGGCAGGGCCTAGGCCTCTGGCCTATCAGAGCATGGCAGCCGCCCTGGGGGAAGGCCTTTTGAAGGAAGCCTGACTTTGGGAGCACAGAGCTGGCCTTAAAAGTCTGGGCATGCTTCCAGGAAGTGCAAAGCAGGGTTCAACCCAGGGCTCTGCCTTGCAGAAGCTGTCCAGTGTCCATGTGTATAACTCTGTTTGTGCCTGTGCCTCTGTGGATGTGTGCGTGTGTGACTGTGAGAGTGTGTGTTTTTTTGTGTGTGTGTGTGACAGAAGGAGAGACAGAGAGAACAACAGAATTACTGTGGCACATGTGATTATGTGCAAAACACTTGGCACATTCTGATTTACAGCTGAATATGACACCATTATATCTCTCCTTGGCCCTTGGTCACTTTTCTTATTTTCAGACATAAAGACACTGAAGAGGGAGAGGTTTTTGCCCTGAGGTTTGCACTGGGATCTAGCAGCTGCCCTGTGTGTGCTGCCAGACTAGGAAACTCGTGGTGCCTGTCCATGTGGAGAGTCTCCTGGATGAGTTCCTTCTCGAGCCTATTTCGCTCAGTACCATTGGAGCTGCATATAGCTAATGATTTGGAGATTTTACTCCTTTGGACAATTCTTTTCCTGATGCACAATTTCTCTCCAGGTTTTAGCAATCAATTGTTTGAATGTCATATCGAATCCATTGTAGAAAATGACTACATCAGTGTCTCTCTCTCTCTTTCTCTCTCTCTCTCTCTCTCTCTCTCTCTCTCTCTCTCTATATATATATATATATATATATATATATATATATATATATATATGTAGCATGTAGAGGTCTGAAAATATTTTTAGCTAGAGAACTGCACAGCTCTGGATTATTGTAGTAATGCGGATACACCTGTCCCTTCTGAGCCACAGTTATGAGAGACATCTCACAGAGCCATTCGTTTACCTCTTGTTTCTCTACAGATCTTATCAGTCTACAAATCTCACTCAGCACAAAATACCACTGCCAAATGATCTACTTCCCTCTTGTTCTTTTTCTCCACCGATTCCTATCCCAAAACTGTAAATCAAAGAAGAAATAGACATAGTGCAGTTCCATGTACACAGGACAGGCTGAGACTGGACCAAGGAGATGCAATATGTCAGCCTGCATCTTGGCCGGAGCATCACTAAGACTACTTCTAATTTTAGAGGCAAGGGCAGTTTTGGAGAGTGCGCTTCAGGCCAAGTGTTGCTTCTCAGAGTGGGCTAAGATCTAGATGTTCTAAGTGTTACTTTCCTCACAAACATAAAATAGCAATGCCGCTTGTGAGAAGTATGCATGGGCATGGAGGGTTTGTCTTCAGTGCTCTGGCACTGATCAACATAGGGCCAGAATTTCAGTACTTTTTTGTCACTGTCATTCTGTCTCTCTGACTGTCTCTATGTGCCTTCTTCACTGGCCTTTACTGGATATCAGTGCATGCATCGTTAACAGGGTCTACCTGGTGTTGAAATTTTCCTTTATTTGCCCTTTGGATTATTTAATCTCGTGCATATGGCATTGTACAGTGGGGAATTGTGGAGGCAGCGATCCTACTGCAGGTAACAGGCATGTGTCCATCTCCAGCTGCAGCTGTCCACGCCCTCTGTGCTTGACTCCCATTCTTCAGGGCCCTGTGGCTGATACTCAGCCTAAATGCAGCTCTCCTCACCTTCCTGCACAGCATCCTAGTGCTTATTCCATGAGAGCCCAAGTCAAGAGAAGTGAAACTCTATCCCCCTGGCACACACATTGTGCTTTCCCTCTATTGGGCCAAATGTAAAGGATCTGTGCTACTGATGGCCACACCAGTGTCCAGATTTTCCATGCAAAACGGAAGCTTCCATGGTTCAGAAAGAGGGTGATTTGATGGCTGTGAAAAGTCTTTTCCAAGTGCCTCATGGGGTTTCAAATCCTTTTGAAACCTGAAGTTCTTTCTTGTATCTAGGGAATATTCTCACCTCTGGACAGAAGGCCTTCCCAACTAGGAGCACAGCTATCCCGGAGTCAGGAGGTCTGCCAGCCTGCTAGCTCCTGGAGGGATTCCTGAGTATGTCCTCAGGGCCCAATTGGTAACAGTTGTTTCCAATTGCCTTTATTAGCAGCAGCCAGGCCCTCAGGTGAGGGGTGGGACTGTGATCTCCACTGGAAGCTCCTAATTCAGCAAATGGAGGCATCCATCTTTCTTTTGTCTCTCCATAGCAAGGTCCTGGGGAGTATGTGCTTCCTGCAAGCAGAGTGACTTTGCATGGGACACTCATGCATGCCTACTTCTGGGAATCTCTCTGAGTGTGATGACTGGACACCAGTACACCATGATCAGGGATTGTGAGGCCACAGGAGCAATTGCCTTAGCAGGACCCAAAGGGGAGGTGTAAGGTGCCGGGTTCATCCACTATTGTTTGGTCTAACACAGTTCCCATCTATGTTGAAACACAGCTCTCCCTGGGTTCTTTCTGGGCTTGTAATCTGCTGCCCTTGGCAGTGGACTGAGAGCCTGGAGGCTGAGTAGGCAACCAAACATGACTGGACAGGCTCATGACCCTGAATTCTAAGGAGTGCCCCAGCTTCCCCCATTGGCAGTGTTTGGATGATAGTGAGGCATGGGATTGAATGGTGAACTCAGGAGAGCGAGACATGAGAGTCCCTTTGCATATGCATTCTTGCTTAGCCAGAATCTGGGCTTGCCCTGACCAGCTAGGTTCTCTGTACATAAGTTGCAGGTGAGTCTGGCTACCTTGACACCCATGCTCTGAAACTACTACAGGTGAGCTCAGAGTAAACACAGACACACACAGACAGACAGATAGACAGACACAAACACACACATTACTGTCAGGTCTGGTAGTACAGCATATGGTGAAGGCTGGGGCTGTCTGGGGTCTGTGGGAATGAGAGATGCTGCCTTACAATCTCTAAAAGCCAGCTTTGAACCTGTCATCAATGAACACAGTGTAGGAGGTTTTTGAATTCTGGTCTTTTTCCAACTCATGTATTTCTCTTCTCGCCTTCTCTGTCTCTAACTCTCACATGCTCTCATACATTCTGTCTTCACTCATTTATATTTGACTTATATACTTATTTTACTGACAGGCCCAGATATACAAAGAGAGTTACCAGAGCACTGCTGAGCTCTGGTTTGTTGTGTTGGAGATTTCACCTAGGCTACAGGAGCCTCAGTTTGTAAGTCTTTCTGACACAGGCCATATTTTGTCTCCTCATTTCCATTCCAGTATCACCCAGAGTTTATAATAAAGATATACATACATATATACATATATAAATACATATTTATATATCTGTCATTTTTTGAATTGTCGACACATGTATTTGACCTTAATTCAGAATTACCACAATTATAACAGCCTAGGTTTCCAGAAATAATTGTTATAATTTTAAAATTGAGGCAGGCAATGTTGGTGAGGAGCAGAGACCCTGACAGCAGGTTTGGTGGGCTTAACCAGAGGAGGGTAGTATTGACCTGATTCCACCAACGGGGTGGGTGCAAAACCAACCTTCCCGCATCTTATAAGGCTCTTGGTGTCTTTTTGGGGAGGGGAGGCAGAGCCACAGTTTCTAGGGAAACAATTTTTGTTGCTGACACCAACCTCCATGCAAATCAGGTTTGCTTCACGGGGGACTCAGAGGCGGACAATAGGGTCCTCCCCCTGCTGTGCTTTGCCTTGCACCCCTAACTGGTGTCCTTGCCCTGCCACGGTTGGATGTCTCGATGCATAATTCTGAGTTTTATGCCATCCAAAAAGGGGGTCTGTCATCCTCAGGTTCAGCCAGGCTTCTGTCACCCAAATCAAGTCTGGGATAATGTATTTGCAAAGGTTTTAATGCCAAGGACTCAATATGCTGTTTTATAAAATCAGTAATCTTATTAAAAATAAAGGGTCTTAAGGTAACCATTAACAAAAGACTAATAAGGGTCTCATAAGGGGCTCTGTAGTGACTCAAGACTATTTGTAGTGGAGTCTATAACCTGTTGTAATTTGTCAAAAAATTATGGGAGGAATATATAGAGTGTCTTAGCGTGCCACCAGCAAGTCTAAGGGAAGCTGTCAGTCTATGTGATGTCCAGGGGAAGAAACACAGCACGTCTGGTCTTCTGGTCAGCGCCAACTGATGAAATTTTCTTCTTCTGGTCAGCTGTGGAACAAGCAAAACTAGGAGGCAAGGACCAGGTAGAGAAGAATTGACATGAACATATAGGATGGTGTTGTACCAAAACACAGAGGAGGTGCATACACATTTGAAGTCAAGGTGATGTTTCTTGAACATCAAAGAACATTTTGAGAAAAGTGAGCAGTCAATAAGCATGCAAAGATGAAGTCATCAGTGGTAGGTCAGCAGAAAGAGAAGACTTGGATAAGCTGGTAAGGTTAGCTGGAGTATATACTGCCATGGCGTCCTTTGTTGTAAGGACTTGCCAACAGGGACTCTGTGGATTTTGCAAGAGCAATGTCATCCACCATAATAAAAGGAAAACAAACATGGACATCCAGTGTTGAAAAAAGAGAAAAAGGAAATATGTCTCTATGACTGGAAAAGTGGGTGGCTTTGTCAATGAGATACAATAAATGGACATTTCAAATTTTTGTAAATATTAAAAAGATTTAGTATGTTACTTCATTGACAGTTTAGCCAACTGAATACTGGGGGGTGCATTTCCCTTCTTTTTTATTAATTAAGCTTAAGGGTTTTAGTTTTTCTTGTTTGAGCTGTAGCCCATATAAATTTAGAAAAAATATCAACTGAGAGAAAAAGTTTTTTGTTTACTAAACATGGGCAGGTGAATTACAATCTATCTGAGAGCATTGGCTTTTATCAATGGAGATTAATCTTAAAAGTCTGAATAGCAATATCTTAATTAAATAATGCAGGAGCCAGTAAAGTGCTCTCACTATGGCAGGTCAAGTGTTACAGTTTTAAGAGGCTTGTAAAAAAATGATAAAAATTTTTAGGATATGAGTGACTTTAGGAGTCATCACACACCCATAAATAAAAATTAAAAATGTTTAGTTTTAAATCTTACCATATGAGCAGTCAGTTCTTCATGTGCAGATGTACCTATAATTATTTACTTAGGGAGAGAACTTGTACCAAGTTAATTGATGATCTAATGGTTAGAATTAACTTGAGGTTTTTTCTATGATTTTAGAAGGCTCTTTATTAGAATATACCAATATGTTATAGAAAGTCAATACCTAATGTGTTGACATGATAAAATGTTTACCATTTTAGCATTATTTTAAACTGATTAGACAGTTTAAGCACACTATTATGCCTTTAGTTTACTAAGATCTTTACTCATCACAAGGCTATCATGAGTAAGCATAGATATAAAACTCTTAATAGATTTTGTTCCTTAGAACTCTAATATGGCAACTTAAAAGGCTAAAATAAAGCCTCATAGTTTAAATATTCAAAATATTAATTTTGTTAAATCAGGATTTGACAAAAAAAATCTTCTATCAGACCAAAAACACAATGTATTACCTTAATTTATCAAGAATAAACCTCTAGCAGTGTCTTAAAACAAACCAGATAATTTTTAAAAGCAGAAAGATATAAAGAGGGAAACCAGTGCAAGAGCCTCTGGCATGTAAATAATTAACATAACCATTGTGTTATCTTTTACTAACCCAAGCCAGTTTTGCCTGTTTAGTTGAGAAAGTATTTTAAAAGCTGATTTTTTTTTTTGAAATCACTTAAACGATTTTAAGTAAAATGTTAAACTTTGTTTGGATCTTTGTTTATCACAAAGCTATCACACCCTTAGGGCAGCTGTGAACAAGGGTGGGTACACAACTTAATTGATCTTTCACTTTGATTTAGATAGGTAACTTAAAAAGCTAAGATAAACCTTATAGCTGAAATGTTAAAATAAATTTTTACTGTTAACATTTCTTTTATATGACCATTTTACACTAAATATTTTTGTTGAATCACATTTGGTGAATAAAAAAAATTTTTTATTCGGCCAGGAATAGCACGTTTAACCCTGTTTTTCCTGGCAAGGCCACTGCTCTACACTGACTGGGTTATTAGAAAGTCAGTTCAAGGATGGAAGTAAATTAACAAACAGTGGCAGTTGATATTGAGGTGCTGGTAATATCTACAATTTTCACAAGAGTGAGAGAGACGACAGAGGCATTTTACCATGCATAGATTTCTCAGAAAATCTTTTTAACTAATGAATTGATGCTGATATTAGCTATCAGAAGGATGAAACTGTCCTATATTTTACTCTGGTAAAGGTGTGCCAACTCTATGAGTCTGGATCTTTAAAACCACATTTAGCTTAACTAAATCTTATTTAAAACTTAAAACAAACTTTAGTTACTTAGGGGTTAACACACATTAATGAAAACAAGGTTAGCACAGACTTAAAACATACATTCTTGGAGAAAGGAAAAATTTCCCTTTGAAAAACCGCTTTGGATTTTGGATTCTTAATTCACAGACTCTCTACCCCCCCCCAAGGAGGGGCCTTTGTGGCTTAGGGGAATGATTGACTGAAATTTTTTGCCAATCTGTGGAGCAGGGGCTCTGTGATTGGCTGTGCGGGCGGAACAGACAGGCTTAGTTTACTGCCGCCGTGCAGAGAAAAAACTTTGGAATTCTTTTTCTGGGCTAAGGTACATTTTATAGTTTTAAAGAAAGTGGTCTAATCAGTATTATTGGCCAAGTCAAGGACCGGAGCACAAAACGGAGGGGCGGTGGTGTAGGGAGGCAGTCTGGACAAGGAAGAGCGTAGGGGTTAGGGCTAGCCAGTTTGAGCCTGGCTCCGAGTAACAGGGAAAGCCAAAACCGGGATTGATTTGGATGGTTTAGTTTTAGTTTTAGTTTTAGGGATTGGGTTTAGGTTTTTTGGTGAGGCTAAAAATGTAAGCTCTTCTGTAACTGCAGCTATTTCTTTCATTAATTGAAGCTGCTCTCTCTGGTCAGCAAGGACCTTTCGGAGGTTGGAAATTCCTGTAAGGGCTCCTGAGCGTGCCCGCCTGACAGAGGGATTGTCAAGGAGAGGGTGAGGCTGGAGAGCAGGGGCACGGATATAGGGAGGGGAATTAAAGGGAGGAGGACACCAATCGGGATTGTAGTATCTGGCAGCCTCTTTTTCTAACAAAGCCTCATTCTCCACGGGAAGTGCTTCAGGAGATGGAGGGTTTTGTAAAACTGGATAGAGGCGGGGGAAAGAATGCTGGGTTTCATTCTCATGTGAATTAGCAATAGGAGGGTCAATGAAGGGAACTTTAGTAAGTGCAGTGGAACCTGTAGGGAGGGGAACAGGGCTTTTACTTTCAATGGGTGCTGGGAGGCTTTTATTTTGACTGGGTACTGGGGGATCAAAATCAATAATCACAGAAGGGCATGGGGATGGGGACTTTGTCCTGGACGGCGGACTAGAAAGTTGCCAGAGGACCTTTTCACCCTCTGTAATAAGGTTTTTAATATCAGGGTGATTATTATAGATTTTTAAGATATCATTAATTAAATTCCAGTAACAAAAGGCAGAAACAGGTACACGTTCAGGACCAAAGACTGATACTGATCGTTAAGACAATCAACAATTCTCCAACGTTTCTCATATAGTGCCTTCCTGGGGGAACCAGGGGCAAATATTTTTAATATAATCTAAAGACTTCTTTAATTCTTTCTTTTTAACCCTATTTCTTCGTGTCTTGAGTGACTCCTTGAGTCCTTTAATGAATAAATAGTTTGCTGAATTCATGTCCCATGGTATTGCTTACCTCAGCCGCTGAGACACTCTCCTCCAGATGCGTCTCACGGTCGGGTATCTCCGTGGCGATCTCTGCGAGTCTTTGCATTACCCCCTCGGCCGCAGTGACTCAGTGAATTCGGGTAGGCCTAACCCTCGATCAGCGCAGTTTCTAGGTCCAGAAAGCTTCTTTGCCCCACGTTGGGCGCCAGAATGCCCCGACCAGCAGTGCGGTGAACAGGGGCTAGGAACCCAATGAGACCTGAAATGATAGGGACAAGAGACACGAAGAACGACAGCAAGTCAAGTTTCTGATCAAGCTGTAAATTTTTATTGAGAATACAGGCATTATAAGGCTTTGGGGAAGGAGAGGGAGTGCTGGAGGAGGGGAAGGGGGAGAAAAATTCAAAGAGGAATGTTCCTTGCAACAAATGGCAGGAACCAAACTGTGTGTTGACTCACTTGATTACTGATAAATGGTTTACCTAAGGGGAAATAGCCTGCCCAGGGGGGAATTAACATTTGTCTTGAGGGGTTCCGTTGTCTCAAAGCTTATCATCTATAAAGCAGAGAAATGGCTCCTGGCAGTCTGGGGTCTGTGGGAATGAGAGATGCTGCCTTACAATCTCTAAAAGCCAGCTTTGAACCTGTCATCAATGAACACAGTGTAGGAGGTTTTTGAATTCTGGTCTTTTTCCAACTCATGTATTTCTCTTCTTGCCTTCTCTGTCTCTAACTCTCACATGCTCTCATACATTCCGTCTTCACTCATTTATATTTGACTTATATACTTATTTTACTGACAGGCCCAGATATACAAAGAGAGTTACCAGAGCACTGCTGAGCTCTGGTTTGTTGTGTTGGAGATTTCACCTAGGCTACAGGAGCCTCAGTTTGTAAGTTTTTCTGACACAGGCCATATTCTGTCTCCTCATTTCCATGCCACTATCACCCAGAGTTTATAATAAAGATATACATACATACATACATACATATATAAATATATATTTATATATCTGTCATTTTTTGAATTGTCGACATATGTATTTGACCTTAATTCAGAATTACCACATTTATAACAGCCTAGTTTTCCAGAAATAATTGGCCATATAGTTGGAGCAGGATTCAATACAATTATAAATAATAGAACCTTCCAGTAGCATTTCTAATCATGTTTCTATCAGCATCCTTATTGTAATTATCATAGCCCAGAACTTCCCTCCTTTTTCTAGTGTAAGCTTCAATATGTATGTGTTTGTTTTCAATTTCTGGAAATATTAATTTCCTTGGACCCTGAAGTGTTAGGGAATTTTTGAAGCAGCCCTCTGTTTCTCAGCAGATGGTTTCTATGTTTCTGCTGTAATCAGGTCTTCTTGTGGTTTTTGTTTTCATTATTTTTTATTTTTTCAAGTCCTTTAAATCATCCCCATTTATGTGCATATTTATGTATTTAGTCAGCTATCACATTAAGGTCATTTCTTTTGCTTGATACATTTTCTCTTATAATTGAAGGGAACGTTTGATGCACAATGCATTTCCTGGGGCAAATACTACACACTTATGGTGAAGGCTTGGGTTGTCTGGGGTCTATGGTCATTAGAGCTACTGCCTTACAATCTCTACAACCCAGGTTTGAACCTGTCATGAATGAACACAGTCTATGGGGTTTTTGACTTCTGATCTATTTCCAACTCCTCTATTTCTTTTCTCTCCTTCTCTTTCTCTGACTCTCACAGGCTCTCACTCACTCTGTCTGCACTCAGTAATATTTTACTTAGATCCTTATTTTATTGACACTGCCAGATATACAAAGAGAGTTGCCAGAGCACTGCTGAGCTCTGGATTGTTTTGTTGGTGATTTTACCTAGGCTACTGGAGCCTCAGCTTTGTAAGTCTCTTTGACACAAGCCATATTCTGTCTCCTCATATCCATGGCAGTATCTCTCAGACTTTATAATAAAGATATATATCCATATAAATATATCAATATACATATATATGTTTCATTTTTAGAATTTTCGACCTATGGTCTCCCTGTGGTTTTTATCATTTTTTTATATTTTCAAATCATCCTAGCTCATCCCAATATATTTGCATATTTATTTATATATTTATTCCAATATCACATGAGGGGTCATTTCTTCTGCCTGATAGATTTTCTCTTATAATTGAAGGGAACTTTGGACACACAATATTTTCCTTTTGCAGATACTACACACTACTACAACTACTACTGCACTGTTTTTGACAGTGACATCCAATGCACAATGGATTAGTATTGCATGGCTCTAAAGAATGTTCCCTATATAACCTACAAAGTATTTAACCTCACAAATATTTACTCTGTTCTTTCTTGGGGGATGAATGGTTTACAGTCAACAGTTACATGTAATAGTGGCTACGGGGGTAATTTTTGCCACTTTCCCTGTATTTCTGTACATCATTTGTAACTTTCTTATTGAGGAGAAGGAAACAGTCATAAATTGAGAGAGCAGGGCCCAAGCAGGAAGAGAGACAGAGAGACAGCTGCAGCTCTGATTTGCCACTAGCCCAGCTTTTCCCTAATTATGTAAGTGGTGACCAAGGGCTCAAAATGGGGTCTTGGGCTTCCACATAGTTCTCTGGCATTCTCGCTTAGCCAGAATCTGGGCTAGTTGGCTTGCCCTGACCAGGTAGGTTCTCTGTACATAAGTTGCAGTTGAGGCTGGCTACCTTGACACACATGCTCTGAGACTACTACAGGTGAGCTCTGAGCACACACAGACACACACAGACAGACAGACAGACACAAACACAAACACACACATTACTGTCAGGTCAGGTAGTACAGCATATGGTGAAGGCTGGGACTGTCTGGGGTCTGTGGGCATGAGAGCTGCTGCCATACAATCTCTACAAGCCAGGTTTGAACCTGTCATCAGTGAACACAATGTAGGAGGTTGTAGAATTCTGGTCTCTTTCCAAATCGTCTATTTCTCTTCTCGTCTTCTCTAACTCTCACATTCTCTGGCTGTCTGGGTGTGTGTCACTGGGACAACAGGTCAATCAGAGTCCAGCTGTTGTGGCTGGTGTGCGTGCCTTCCAGTGGCTGCCCAATGAGCATGCTCCATGGCCCTGTTGGCCGTGCTCAATGTCGCTGGCCAATCACTCACTAGGGACACGGACCCTCCAGGCGTGTCCAAGCACACTGGCCAATGAGATTGCTGGCAGGGTTTCTGGACTTGGCCTAGGCCTCTGGCCTATCAGAGCATGGCTGGCGCCCTGCGGGCGGGCCTTTTGAAGGAAGCCTGATTATGGGAGCTTAGAGCTGGTCTTAAAAGCCTGGGCGTGCTACCAGGAAGTGTGAAGCTGGGTTCAGCCCAGGGCCCTGCCTTGCAGAAGCTCTCCAGTGCACCTGTGTATAACTCCATTTGTGCCTGTGCCTCTGTGGATGTGTGCGTGTGTGTCACTGTGAGATTGTGTGTTTGTGTGTGTGTTTGTGTGTGTGTGTATGAGGGAGGGAGACACAGAGAACAACAGAATTACTGTGGCAAAGGTGATTTTGTGCAAAACACTTAGTACATTCCAATTTACAGCTCAATATTGACACCATTGTAGCTCTCCTTGGCCCTTGGTCACTTTTCTTCTTTTCAGATGTGAAGACACTGAAGAGGGAGAGGTTTTTGCCCTGAGGCTTGCACTGGGAACTAGCAGCTGCCCTGTGTCTGTTTCCAGACTAGGAAACTTGTGGTGCCTGTCCATGTGTAGAATCTCCTGGATGAGTTCCTTCTCGAGCCTATTTCGCTCGGTACCATTGGAGCTGCATATAGCTAATGATATTACAGGAGGGGTCATTTCTTCTGCTTGATAGATTTTTCTCTTATAATTGAAGGGAAATTTACATTCATAATACATTTCCTGTCATAAATAATACACACATATGGTGAAGGCTGGGGTTGTCTGGGGTCTGTGGACATGAGACTGCTACCTTACAATCTCTACAACCCAGGTTTGATCCTGACATGTATGAACACAGGGTAGAAGGATTTTGAATACTGCTCTCTTTCCAAATCTTCTATTTCTCTTCTCGGCTACTCTGTCTCTGACTCTCACATGCTCTCTCACACTCTCTCTTCACTCTTTAATATTTTACTTATATACTTATTTTACTGACAGGCCTAGATATACAAAGAGAGTCACCAGAGTACTGCTGAGCTCTGGCTGCTTGTGTTGGCGATTTCACCTAGGCTACTGGAGCCTCCGTTTGTAAGTCTTTCTGACACAAGCCATATTCTGTCTCCTCATTTCCATGACAGTATCACTCAGAGTTTATAATAAAGATATACATATATATATATATATATATATATATATATATATATATATATATTATATATATATGTCATTTTTAGAATTGTCAACCTATTTGACCTTAATTCGGAATTACCAATTTATAACAGCCTAGTTTTTCAGAAATAATTGGCCATATAGTTGGAGCAGCTTTCAATACAATTATAAATAATAGAACCTTCCAGTAGCATTTGTAATCATGTTTCTATCAGCATCCTTATTGTAATTATCATAGCCCAGAACTTCCCTTCTTTTTCTAGTGAAAGCTTCAATACGTATGTGTTTGTTTTCCTTTTCCGGAAATCTTAATTTCCCTGGACCCTGAAGTGTTAGGGAATTTTTGAAGCAGCCCTCTGTTCCTCAGCAGATGGTTTCTACCTTTCCACTGTAATCAGGCCTTCTTGTGGTTTTGGTTTTCTTTTTTTTTATTTTTTCAAGTCCTCCTAAATCATCTCCATTTATTTGCATATTTTTTGTTTATTCAGGATCACATGAGGGTCATTTCTTCTGTTTGATATATTTTCTCTTTAATTGAAGGAAATTTTGAAGCAGAATACATTTCCTGGGGCAAATACTACACACTTATGGTGAAGGCTTGGTTTGTCTGGGGTCTGTGGGCATTAGAGTTGCTGCCTTACAATCTCTACAACCCAGGTTTGAACCTGTCATGAATGAACACAGTCTAGGGAGGTTTTGACTTCTGGTCTATTTCCAACTCCTCTATTTCTTTTCTCTCCTACTCTGTCTCTGACTCACAGGCTCTCACTCACTCTGTCTGCACTCAGTAATATTTTACTTAGATCCTTATTTTATTGACACTGCCAGATATACAAAGAGAGTTGCCATAGCACTGCTGAGCTCTGGCTTGTTTTCTTGGCGATTTTACCTAGGCTACTGGAACCTCAGCTTTGTAACTCTCTCTGACACAAGCCATATTCTGTCACCTCATATCCATGGTAGTATGTCCCAGACTTTATAATAAAAATATACATCCATATACATATATAAATATATATATATATATATATATATATATCTGTCATTTTTAGAATTGTCGACCTATGGTATTCCTGTGTTTTTTTTATTTAAGAAAGGATTAGTGAACAAAAACATAAGGTAGGAGGGGTACAACTCCACACAATTCCCAACACCTAATCCCCATAACCCACCCCCTCCCATGGTAGCTTTCCCATTCTCTAGCCCTCTGGGAGCATGGACCCAGGGTCGTTGAGGGTTGCAGAAGGTAGAAGGTCTGGCTTCTGTACTTGTTTCCCCGCTGAACATGGGCGTTGACTGGTCGGTCCATACTCCCAGTCTGCCTCTCTCTTTCCCTAGTAAGGTGTGTCTCTGGGAAAACTGAGCTCCAGGATACATTGGTGGGGTCTTCAATACAGGGAAGCCTAGCCAGCATCCTGGTGGCATCTGGAACCTGGTGATTGAAAAGAGAGTTAACATATGAGGCCAAACAGTTTGTTGAGCAATCATGGATCCCAAGCTTGGAATAGTGGAGAGGAAGTGTTAGGGAGGTACTCACTGCAAACTCTAGTGTACTTCTGCTTTCAGGTATATATTTTGCAGTAGTTTATGGATACGTGTGCACATAAGCTCTCTCTCACAGAAACTGGTGTATATCTATATTATGGGACTTTGTTAGAAAGTGAACTACCTGAGATGAAATTAGAGTGTACTATAAAAGGAAAGGACTCACCCGAGTAATGATGTTGAAGGGTTGTCATTCCACACGTGAAGTCTCTGGATACAGTCTGAGGTGAAGCATATTGAGGTGGCAATCGTTGCTTTGGTTAGGTTGTGATCAGCGGATACAATATTATTTGGTATGGATTGGGAGATGCATACAGGAAAGTGGGCCCTATCCAAGGGTTCTAGGACTGGGGGAAGTAGGGGCTCTATAGTGAAGATGTGAGGTTCCTGCTGTCTTAGGGTTCAAAAAGACAATTGATAGTTAATATTATCATCACTTAATATTATCATCACACCATTCCCACCACCAAAGGGCTGTGACCCACCCCTTCCGCCCACTCCCACCCCCCACTGGCCCAGGAAGCTACATGTCTACCCCTCACCACTGGGTTTTAACAAGATCTTGGCCAACTGGATACAGCAACACATCAAAAAGATTGTTCATCATGACCAAGTGGGATTCATCCCAGGAATGCAAGGCTGGTTCAATATCCATAAGTCAATCAATGTCATTCACCACATCAATAAAAGCAAAGCCAAAAACCACATGATTATCTCAATAGACGCAGAGAAAGCCTTTGACAAAATCCAACACCCATTCATGCTCAAAACTCTACAAAATATGGGAATAGATGGGAAATTTCTCAAGATAGTGGAGTCTATATATAGCAAACCTACAGCCAACATCATATGCAATGGACAGAAGCTGAAAGTATTCCCCCTCAGATAGGGGACTAGACAGGGCTGTCCACTGTCACCTTACTCTTCAACATAGTATTGGAAGTTCTTGCCATAGCAATCAGGCAAGAGAAATAAATCAAAGGGATACAGATTGGAAGGGAAGAAGTCAAGCTTTCACTATTTGCAGATGATATGATAGTATACATAGAAAGACCTAAAGAATCCAGTAGAAAATTACTGGAAGTTATTAGGCAATATAGCAAGGTATCAGGCTACAAAATCAATGTACAAAAATCAGTGGCATTTCTTTATGCAAACACTAAATCTGAAGAAGAAGACATCCAGAAATCACTCCAAATTACTGTTTCAGCAAAATCAATCAAATACCTAGAAATAAAGTTGACCAAAGAAGTGAAAGACTTGTATACTGAAAACCATGAATTGCTACTCAAGGAAATAGAAACTGATACCAAGAAATGGAAAGATATCCCATGCTCATGTATTGGAAGAATAAATATCATCAAAATGAATATTGTCCCCAGAGCCATATATAATTTAATGCAATACCCATCAAAGTTCCACCAAGCTTCTTTAAGAGAATAGAACAAACACTACAATCATTTATCTGGAACCTGAAAACACCTAGAATTGCCAAAACCATCTTAAGGAAAAGAAACAGAAATGGAGGCATCACACTCCCAGACCTTAAACAATATTATAAAACCATCATCATCAAAACAGCATTCCTATACATCCTATCAGTCTACAAATCTCACATGTAGAGGTCTGAAAATAATTTTTAGCTAGAGACCTGCACAGCTCTGGATTAGGGTAAGAATGCGGATATATTTGGCCCTTCTCTCTTAGCACAAACTACTGCTGCCAAATCATCTACTTCCCTCTTGCTCTTTTTGTCCACCGAGTCCTATCCCAAAACTGTAAATCAAAGAAGAAATAGACACAGTGCAGTTCCCTGCACACAGCAAAGTCTGAGGCTGGACCAGGGAGATGCAATACACCAGCCTGCATCTTGGCTGGAGCATCACTAAGACTATTTCCAAATGGAGAGGCAAGGGCAGTTTTGGAGAGTGGGCTACAGGCCAAGTGTTGCTTCTCATAGTGGGCTAAGACATACATGTTCTAAGTGTAACCTTTCCTCACAAACATAAAATAACAATGCCACTTGTAAGAAGTATGCATGGGCATGGAGGCTTTGTCTTCAGTGCTCTGGCACTGATCAACACAGGGCCAGCATTTCATTCCTTTTCTGTCACTGTCATTCTGTCTCTCTGACTGTCTCTAGGTGCCTTCTTCACTGGGCCCTTATTGGAAGTCAGTGCATGCATCGTGATCTCGGACTTCCTGGTGCTGAAATTTTCCTTTCTTTGCCCTTTGGATTATTCAGTCTCCTGAATATGTCCTAGTACATTGGGGAACTGAGGAGACAGCGATCCTGCCGCAGGTAACAGGCCTATGTCCATCTCCAGCTGCAGCTGTCCAGACCCTCTGTGCTTGATTCCCATTCTCCAGGGCCCTGAGGCTGACAATCAGCCTAAATGCAGCCCTCCTCAATTTCCTGCACCGCATCCTTGTCATTATTCCATGAGAGCCCAGTTCAAGAGAAGTGAAACTCTATCCCCCTGGCACACACATTGTGCTTTCCCTCTATTGGGCCGAATGTAAAGAATCTGTGGTACTGATGGCCACACCAGTGTCCCGATTTTCCAGGACTACTATAGGTGAGTTCTGAGCACACACAGACACACAGACAGACAGACACACACACACACACATTACTGTCAGGTCTGGTAGTACAGCATATGGTGAAGGCTGGGCATCTGGGGTCTATGGACATGAGAGCTGCTGCCTTACAATCTCTACAAGCCAGGTTTGAACCTGTCATCAATGAACACAATGTAGCAGGTTTTTGAATTCTGGTCTCTTTCCAACTCATCTATTCCTCTTCAGCCTTCTATGTCTCTAATTCTCACATGCTCTCACACAGTCTGTCTTCTCTCATTAATATTTTACTTATATACTTATTTTACTGACAGGCCCAGATATACAAAGAGAGTTACCAGAGCACTGCTGAGCTCTGGCTTGTTGTGTTGGCGATTTCACCGAGGCTACAGGAGCCTCAGTTTGTAAGTCTTTCTGACACAAGACATATTCTGTCTCCTCATTTCCATGCCAGTATCACTCAGAGTTTATATTAAATATATATACATATATAAATATATATACATATATAAATATATATACATATATATTTATATATTTGTCATTTTTACAATTTTTGACATATGTATTTGACCTTAATTCAGAAATACCACATTTAGAACAGCCTAGTTTTTCAGAAATAATTGGCTATATAGTTGGAGCCGCATTCAATACAAATATAAATAATAGAACCTTCCAGTAGCATTTCTAATAGTGTTTCTATCAGCATCCTTATTGTAATTATCATAGCCCAGAACTTCCTTTCTTTTTCTAGTGTAAGCCTCAATACATGTGTGTTTGTTTTCTTTTTCTGGAAATCTTAATTTCCCTGGATCCTGAAGTGTTAGGGAATTTTTGAAGCAGCCCTCTGTTTCTCAACAGATGGTTTCTATGTTTCTGCTGTAATCAGGTCTTCTTGTGGTTTTTGTTTTCATTTTTTTAATTTTTCGAATTCCTCCTAGATCATCTCCATTTATTTGCATATTTATTTATTTGGTCAGGTATCACATGAGGGGTCATTTCTTCTGCTTGATAGATTTTCTCTTATAATTGAAGGGAAGTTTTAACGCACAATACATTTCCTGGGGAAAATATTACACACATATGGTGAAGGCATGGGTTGTCTGGGGTCTGTGGGCATTAGAGCTGTTGCCTTACAATCTCTACAACCCAGGTTTGAACCTGTCATGAATGAACACAGTCTAGGGTGGTTTTGTCTTCTGGTCTATTTCCAACTCTTCTATTTCTCTTCTCGCCATCTCTGTCTCTGACACTCACAGGCTCTCTCTCACTCTGTCTGCACTCAGTAGTATTTTACTTATGTCGTTATTTTATTTACAGGCCCAGATATACAAAGAGAGTTGCCAGAGCACTGCGGAGCTCTGGCTTGTTTTGTTGGTGATTTCACCTAGGCTACTGGAGCCTCAGCTTTGTAAGTCTCTCTGACACAAGCCATATTCTGTCTCCTCATATCCATGGCAGTATGTCTCAGACTTTATAATAAAGATATAAATCCATATACATATATATATATATACATATATATCTGTCATTTTTGGAATTGTCAACCTATGTAATTGATCTTAATCCGAATTAACACATTTATAACAGCTTCCTTTTTCATTAATAATTGGCTACATAGTTGAAGCAGGATTCAATACAATTATAAATAATAGAACCTTCCAGTAGCATTTCTAATAGAATTTCTATCAGCATCCTTATTATACTACAGAACTTGCCTCCTTTCTCTAGTGTAAGCTTCAATACATATGAGTTTCTTTTCAATGTCCTGAAGTCTTAATTTCCCTGGACTCTGAAGTGTCTCAGAATTTTTGAAGCAGCCCTCTGTTTCTCAGCAGATGGTTTCTATGTTTCTGCTCTAATCAGGTCTTCTTGTGCTTTTTGTATTTATTTTTCATTTTTGTCAAATCCTCCTAGATCATCCAAATTTATTTGCATATTTATTTATTTATTTAGTCCTATATTCCATGAGGGGTTATTTCTTCTGCTTGATAGATTTTTCTCTTATAATTGAAGGGAAGTTTACACTCACAATACATTTCCTGTGGTAAATACTACACACATATGGTGAAAGCTGGGGTTGTCTGGGGTCTGTGGACATGAGACTGCTGCCCTACAATCTCTACAACCCAGGTTTGAAACTGTCATGTATGAACACAGTGTGGGAGGTATTGGACTTCTGGTCTCTTTCCAACTCTTCTATTTCTCTTCTTGCCTTCTCTGTCTCTGACTCTCACAGGCTCTCACTCACTCTGTCTGCACTCATTAATATTTTACTTATATATAATTTTACTGACAGGCCCAGATATACAAAGAGAGTCACCAGGGCACTGATGAGCTCTGGCTTGTTTTGTTGTCAATTTCACCTAGGTTTCTGGAGCCTCAGCTTTGTAAGTCTCTCTGGCACAAGCCATACTGTGTCTCCTCATAGCCATGCCAGTATACCTCATAGTTTATAATAATGAAACACATACATATGTTACATATATATATATATATATATATATATATATATATATATATATATATATGTATCAGTCATTTTTAGAATTGTTGATCTTTTTTTTTGATCTTAATGCAGAATTACCACATTTCTAACAGCCTCGTTATTCATAAATAATTGGTCACATAGTTGGAGCAGGTTTCAATACAATTATAAATTATAAACCTTCCAGGAGCATTTCCAATAGCCTTTCTATCAGTATCCTTCTTGTAATTACCATAGCACAGAACTTGCCTCCAATTTCTAGTGTAAGTTTCAATATGTATGTGTTTCTTTTCATTCACGGGAATTCTAAATTTGCCTGGACTCTGAATTGTCAGGGAATTTTTGAAGCAGCCCTCTGTTTCTCAGCAGACATTTTCTATATTTCTGCTGTAATCAGGTCTTCCTGTGGTTTTTGTTTTTATTTTTATTTTTTTCAAATCCTCCCATATATTTTCATATTTATTTATATATTTATTTCGATATCACATGAGGGGTCATTTCTTCTGCCTGATAGATTTTCTCTTATAATTGAAGGGAACTTTGGACACACAATTCATTTCCTTTTGCAGATACTACATACTACTTCAACTACTACTGCACTGTTTTTGACAGTGACATCCAATGCACAATGGATTAGTATTGCATGGCTCTAATAAATGTTCCCTATTTAACCTACAGTGTTTTTAACCTCACAAATATTTATTCTGTTCTTTCTTGGGGGATGAATGGTTTACAGTCAACAGTTATCTGTAATAGTGGCTACCGGGGTGATTTTTCCCAATTCCCCTGTATTTCTGTACATCATTTGTAACTTTCTTATTGAGGAGAAGGAAACAGTCATAAATTGAGAGAGTAGGGCCCAAGCAGTAAGAGTGACAGAGAGACAGCTGCAGTTCTGATTTTCCACTAGCCCAGGTTTTCCCTAGCTGGGTAAGTGGTGACCAGGGGCTCAAAATGGGGTCCTGGGCTTCCACATAGTTCTCTGGCATTCTTGCTTAGCCAGAATCTGGGCTAGTTGGCTTGCCCTGACCAGATAGGTTCTCTGTACATAAGTTTCAGGTGAGGCTGGCTACCTTGACACCCATACTCTGAGACTACTACAAGTGAGCTCTGAGCACACACAGACACACACAGACAGACAGACACACACACACACACACAAACACAGACACACACACACACACACATTAGTGTCAGGTCTGGTAGTACAGCATATGGTGAAGGCTGGGGCTGTCTGGGGTCTGTGGGCATGAGAGCTGCTGCCTTACAATCTCTACAAGCCAGGTTTGAACCTATCATTAATGAACACATTGTAGGAGGTTTTTGAATTCTGGTCTCTTTCCAACTCTTCTATTTCTCTTCTCGCCTTCTCTGTCTCTGACTCTCACAGGCTCCCACTCACTCTGTCTGCACTCAGTAATATTTTACTTATATCCTTATTTTATTGACAGGCCCAGATATACAAAGAGAGTTGCCAGAGCACTGCTGAGCTCTGACTATTTTGTTGGTGTTTTCACCTAGGCTACTTAAGCCTCAGCTTTGTAAGTCTCTTTGACTCAAGCCATATTCTGTCTCCTCATATCCATGGCAGTATCTCTCAGACTTTATAATAAAGATATACATCCATATACATATATAAATATACATATATATGTATATCTGTCATTTTTGGAATTGCCAACCTATGTAATTGATCTTAATCCGAATTAACACATTTTTAACAGCTTCTTTTTCATGAATAATTGGCCACATAGCTGGAGCAGGATTCAATACAATTATAAATAATAGAACCTTCCAGTAGCATTTCTAATAGCATTTCTATCAGCATCCTTATTGTAATTATCATAGTACAGAACTTGCCTCCTTTCTCTACTGTAAGCTTCAATACATATGAGTGTCTTTTCATTCTCCTGAAATCTTAATTTCCCTGGACTCTGAAGTGTCTCAGAATTTTTGAAGCAGTCCTCTGTTTCTCAGCAGATGGTTTCTATGTCTCTGCTGTAATCAGGTCTTCTTGTGCTTTATTTTTTATTTTTTTTCAAATCCTCCTTGATCATCTCCATTTATTTGCATATTTATTGATTTATTTAGTCCTATATTCCATGAGAGGTCATTTCTTCTGCTTGATAGATTTTTCTCTTATAATTGAAGGGAAGTTTACACTCACAATACATTTCCTGTCATAAATACTACACAAATATGGTGAGGCTGGAGTTGTCTGGCGTCTGTGGACATGAGACTGCTGCCTTACAATCTCTACAACCCAGGATTGAAACTGTAATGTATGAATACAGTGTGGGAGGTTTTTGACTTCTGGTCTCTTTCCAACTCTTCTATTTCTCTTCTTGCCTTCTCTGTCTATGACTCTCACACGCTCACCCTCACTTTGTCTGCACTCATTAATATTTTACTTATATATTATTTTACTGACAGGCCCAGATATACAAAGTGAGGCACCAGGCCACTGCTGAGCTCTGGCTTGTTTTGTTGTCGATTTCACCTAGGTTTCTTGAGCCTAAGCTTTGTAAGTCTCTCTGGCACAAGCCATACTCTGTCTCCTCATAGCCAAGCCAGTATACCTCATAGTTTTTAATAAAGAAATATATATATATATATATATATATATATATATATATATATATGTACATATATATATATATATATCAGTCATTATATATATATATCATGCCTGTGCCTCGATGAATGTCTGTGTGTGTGACTGTGACAGTGTGTGTGTGTGTGTGAGTGTGTGAGGGAGGTAGAGAGGGAAAGAACAACAGAATCACTGTGGCACAGGTGATTTTGTGCAAAACACATGGCACATTCTGATTCACAGCTCAATATTGACACCATTGTAGCTCTCCTTGGCCCTTGGTCACTTTTCTTCTTTTCAGATCTAAAGACACTGAAGAGGGAGAGGTTTTTACCCTGAGGCTTGCACTAGGAACTAGCAGCTACCCTGTGTGTGTTGCCTGACTAGGAAACTTATGGTGCCTGTCTATGTGGAGAGTCTCCTGGATGAGTTCCTTCTGGAGCCTTTTTCACTCGGTCCCTTTAGAGCTACATATAGCTAATGATTTTGAAATTTTACTCCTTTGGACAATTCTTTTACTGATGCACAGCTTCTCTCCAAGTTTTAGCAATCAATTGTTTGAATGTCATATCGAATCCATTGTAGAAAATGAATACATCAGTATCTCTCTCTCTTTCTCTCTCTCTCTCTCTCTCTCTCTCTCTCTCTCTATATATATATATATATATATATATATATATATATATATGTAACATGTAGAGGTCTGAAAATATTTTTTAGCTAGAGACCTGAACAGCTCTGGATTAGGGTAGTAATGCGGTTACACCTGGCCCTTCTGAGCCACAGTCATGAGATAAATCTGAGAGCCATTTGTATACCTCTTATCACTCTACACAACTCTCTCAGCACAAACTACTGCTGCCAAATCATCTACTTCCCTCTTGCTCTTGTTGTCAACCAAGTCCTATCCCAAAACTGTAAATCAATGAAGAAATAGACATAGTGCAGTTCCCTGCACACAGGACAGTCAGAGGCTGGGCAAGGGAGATGCAATACGCCAGCCTGCATCTTGACTGGAGCATCACTAAGACTAATTCCAAATTGGTGAGACGAGAGCAGTTTTGGAGAGTGGGTTGCAGGCCAAGTGTTGCTTCTCAGAGTAGGCTAAGACCTACATGTTCTAAGTGTTACCTTTCCTCACAAACATAAAATAGCAATGCCACTTGTAAGAATATGCATGGGCATGGAGGGTTTGTCTTCAGTGCTCTGGCACTGATCAACACAGGGCCAGAATTTCAGTCCTTTTCTGTCACTGTCATTCTGTCTCTCTGACTGTCTCTAGGTGCCTTCTTCACTGCGCCCTTACTGTAAGTCAGTACATTCATCGAGAACTCGGGCTTCCTGGTGTTGAAATTTTCCTTTCATTGCCCTTTGGATTATTTAGTCTCCTGTATATGGCGTAGTACATGGGGAACTGAGGAGACAGCGATCCTGCTGCAGGTAACAGGCATATGTCCATCTCCAGCTGCAGCCGTTCAGGCCCTCTGTGCTTGACTCCCATTCTCCAGGTCCTTGAGGATGACACTCAGCCTAAATGCATCCCTCCACAATATCCTGCACCAAATCCTTGTCCTTATTCCATGAGTGCCCAGGTCAAGAGAAGTGAAACTCTATCCCCCTGGCACACACATTGTGCTTTCCATCTATTGGGCCGAATGTAAAGGATATGTGGTACTGATGGCCACACCAGTGTCCAGATTTTCCACGCAAAATGGAAGCTTCCAGGGTTCTGAAAGAGGGTATTTTGATGGCTGTAAAAAGTCTTTTCCAAAAGCCTCATGGGGTTTCAAATCCTTTTGAAACCTGAAGTTCTTTCTTGTATCTAGGGAATATTCTCACCTCTGGCCAGAAGGCCCTCTCAAGTAGGAGCACAGATATTCTGGGGTCAGGAGGTCTGCCAGCCTGATAGCTCCTGGAGGGATTCCTGAGTATGTCCTCAGAGCCCCAGTGGTAACAGGTGTTTCCAATTGCCTTTATTAGCAGTAGCCAGGCCCTCAGATGAGGGGCGGGGCTGTGATCTCCCCTGGAAACTCCTAATTCAGCCAATTGAGGCATCCATCTTCCTTTTGTCTCTCCATAGCAAGGGCCCAGGGAGTTTGTGCTTCCTGCAAGCAGAGCGACTTTGTATGGGACACTCATGGATGACTACTTCTGGGAATATCTCTGAGTGTGATGTGTGGACACCAGGACACCATGATCAGGGATTGTGAGGCCACAGGAGCAATTACCTTAGCAGGAACCAAAGAGGAGGTTTAAGGGGCCGGGTTCATCCACTATTGTTTGGGCAAACACAGTTCCCATCTATGTTGGAACTCTTTCTGGGTTCTTTCTGGGCTTGTAATCCGCTGCCCTGTGAAGTGGACTGGGAGCCTGGAGGCTGAGTATGCAGCCAAACATGACTGGACAGGTTCCTGTCCCTGAATTCTGATGGGTGCACCAGCTTCCCCCATTGGCAGAGTTTGGATGATAGTGAGGCAAGAGATTGAATCGGGAACTCAGGAGAGCCAGACATGAGAGTCCCTTTGCATATGCATTCTTGCTTGGCCAGAATCTGGGCTATCTGGCTTTCCTTAACCAGCTAGGTTCTCTGTACATAAGTTGCAGGTGAGGCTGGCTACCTTGTCACACATGCTCTTAGACTACTATAGGTGAGTTCTGAGCACACACAGACACACACAGACAGACAGACAGACAGACACACACACACACACACACACAGACACATTACTGTCAGGTCTGGTAGTACAGCATATGGTGAAGGCTGGGGCTTTCTGGGTTCTGTGGGCTTGAGAGCTGCTGCCTTACAATCTCTAAAAGCCAGGTTTGAACCTGTCATCAATGAAAACAGTGTAGGAGGTTTTTGAATTCTGGTCTCTTTCCAACTCTTCTATTTCTCTTCTTGCCTTCTCTGTCTCTTAACTCTCACATGCTCTCACACACTCTATCTTCACTCATTAATATTTTACTTATATACTTAATTTACTGTCAGGCCCAGATATACAAAGAGAGTCACCAGAGCACTGCTGAGCTCTGGCTTGTTGTGTTGGCGATTTCACCTAGGCTACTGGAGCCTCAGTTTGTAAGTCTTTCTGACACAAGCCATATTCTGTCTTCTCATTTCCATGCCAGTATCACTCAGAGTTTATAATAAAGTGATTTTTTGCAAAACACTTGGTACAATCTGATTTACATATCAATATTGACACCATTGTAGCTCTCTTTGGCCCTTGGTCACTTTTCTTCTTTTCAGATGTAAAAACACTGAAGAGGGAGAGGTTTTTGCCCTGAGGCTTGCACTGGGAACTACCTGCTGCCCTGTGTCTGTTGCCCGACTAGGAATCTTTTGATTCCTGTCCATGTGGAGAGTCTCCTTGATGAGTTCCTTCTCAAGCTTTTTCACTCTGTCCCATTGGAGCTGCGTATCTCTAATGATCTGAGAGTTTACTCCGTTGGACAATTCTTTTCCTTATGCACAGTTTCTCTCCAGGTTTTAGCAATCAATTGTCTGGATGTCATATCGAATCCATTGTAGAAAATGACTACATCAGTCCCTCTCTCTCTCTCTCTCTCTCTCTCTCTATATATATATATATATATATATATATATATATATATATATTACCTGTAGATGTCTGAAAATATTTTTTAGTTAGAGACCTGCACAGCTCTGGATTAGGGTAAGAATGTGGATACACTTGGCCCTTCTGAGCCACAGTCATGAGAGACATCTCACAGAGCCATTCGTATACCTCATATAACTCTACAAATCTCTCTCTATAAAACTACCTCTGACAAATCGTCTACTTCCCTCTTGCTCATTTTGTCCAACGAGTCCTATCCCAAAACTGTAAATCAAAGAAGAAATAGACATAGTGCAGTTCCCTGCACACAGGACTGTGTGAGGCTGGACTAGGGAGATGCAATACACCAGCCTGCATCTTGGCTGGAGCATCACTAAGACGACTTTCCAAATTGGAGAGTTGAGGGCAGTTTTGGAGAGTGGGCTGCAGACCAAGTGTTGCTTCTCAGAGTGGGCTAAGACCTAGATGTTTTAAGTGAAACTTTTCCTCACAAACATAAAATAACAATGCTACTTGTAAGAAGTATGCATGGGCATGGAGGGTTTGTCTTCAGTGCTCTGGCACTGATAAACACAGGGCCAGAATTTCAGTCCTTTTCTGTCACTGTCATTCTGTCTCTCTGACTGTCTCTAGGTGCCTTCTTCACTGGGCTCTTATTGGAAGCCAGTGCATGCATCATGATCTCGGACTTCCTGCTTTTGAAATTTTCCTTTCTTTGCCCTTTGGATTATTCAGTCTCCTGCATATGCCATAGTACATTCAGGAACTGAGGAGACAGCGATCCTGCTGCAGGTAACAGGCATATGTCCATCTCCAGCTGCAGCTGTCCAAGCCCTCTGTGCTTGATTCCCATTCTCCAGGGCCCTGAGGCTGACACTCAGCCTAAATGCAGCCCTCCTCAATTTCCTGCACCAAATCCTTGTCCTTATTCCATGAGAGCCCAGGTCAAGAGATGTGAAACTCTATCCCCCTGGCACACACATTGTGCTTTCCATCTAATGGGCCGAATGTAAAGGATCTGTGGTACTGATGGCCACACCAGTGTCCATATTTTCCACGCAAAACGGAAGCTTCCAGGGTTCTGAAAGAGGGTGTTTTGATGGCTGTGAAAAGTCTTTTCCAAGTGCCTCATGGGGTTTCAAATCATTTTGAATCCTGAAGTTCTTTCTTGTATCTAGGGAATATTCTCACCTCTCGCCAGAAGGCCCTCCTAACTAGGAGCACAGCTATCCTGTGGTCAGGAGGTCTGAGAGCCTGCTAGCTCCTGGAGGGATTTCTGAGTATGTCCTCAGGTCTCAAGTGGTAACAGGTGCTTCCAATTGCCTTTATTAGCAGCAGCCAGGCCCTCAGGTGAAGGGCTGGACTGTGATCTCCACTGGAAGCTCCTAATTCAGCCAATGGAGGCATCCATCTTCCTTTTGTCTCTCCATAGCAAGGGCCCGGGGAGTTTGTGCTTACTGCAAGCAGAGTGACTTTGTATGGGACACTCATGCATGCCTAACTCTGGGAATCTCTCTGAGTGTGATGTGTGGACACCAGGACACCATGATAAGGGATTGTGAGGCCACAGGAGCAATTGCCTTAGCTGGACCCAAAGGGTAGGTGTAAGGGGACGGGTTCATCCACTATTGTTTGGTCAAACACAGTTCTCATCTATGTTGAAACACAGCTCTTTCTGGGTTCATTCTGGGCTTGTAATCTGCTGCCCTGAGCAGTGGACTGAGAGTCTGGAGGCTGAGTAGGCAGCCAAAAGTGATTGGACAGGCTCCTGCTCCTGAATTCTGAGGCATGCCCCAGCTTACCCCGTTGACTGTGTTTGGATGATAGTGAGGCATGAGATTGAATCGGGAACTCAGGAGAGTGAGACACGATAGTCCCTTTGCATTTGTCTTCTTGCTTAGCCAGAATCTGGGCTAGCTGGCTTGCCCTGACCAGCTAGGTTCTCTGTACATAAGTTGCAGGTGAGGCTGGCTACCTTCCCACCCATGCTCTGAGACTACTATATGTGAGCTCTGAGCACACACAGACACAGACAGACAAACAGACAGACACACACACACATTACTGTCAGGTCTGGTAGTATACCATATGGTGAAGGCTGGGGCTGTCTGGGGTCTGTGGGCATGAGAGCTGCTGCTTTACAATCTCTACAAGCCAGCTTTGAACTTGTCATCAATGAACACAGTGTAGGAGGTTTTTGAATTCTGGTGTCTTTCCAAGTCATCTATTTCTCTTCTCGCCTTCTCTGTCTCTAACTCTCACATGCTCTCACACACTCTGTCTTCAATCATTAATATTTTACTTATATACTTATTTTACTGAGTTCTGGATGAAGTCTGCCGTGGCACCCCCGGACCCAGGACACCGGACCCCGGATCCCGGATCCCAGACCCCGGACCGCCTTCATTGAGGAGCTGTTGGGTCGACCAGCAGTCCCTTGGGACTTGGTCGCTGCCGGAGAGGCTAGCGGGTCGACCAGCACTCCCTTGGGACTTGGTCGCTGGCAGAGTGGCTTGCGGGTCTACTGGGCATCTGGATGAAGTTCACCGTGGCACCCCTGGATCCAGGATCCCGAATCTCAGACTGCCTTCGTTGTGGAGCCGGCGGGTCACCTCCCTTGGGACTTAATCGCTGGATGAAGTCCGCTGTGGCATCTCAGGATCCCAGGACCCCACCACCCCACCACCCCGCCACCCTGCCATTTCCTGGACTGCTGCCTTGTGGAGCCGGCAGGTCGACCAGCACTCTCCTGGGACTTAGTCTCTGGCAGAAGAATTTGCTAGTTGGAAAGGAAGTCTGAATGATGTTGCACTCTTGCTCCTTGAATTGCCTCAGGCTTCCTGGCCATGTTTGTGGAGCCTCAGGAATGAGGATCTCTTAGCATAACCATTATCCTCTCTACCCCTGCTTGGCAACACTTTGTATCTTTCTGGCCAGAAATTTGCATTGTAAATGTATGGGTGGGTTGGGGTGGAGTGGAGTGGAGTGAAGGGTGAAGGGTGGTGGTGAGCAGAGTGTTGGGGATTCCTCAGAGAAAGGGTACCTGGTAGGTAGCAACCGCCCCCAATTTCCTTTCCCTCACCCCCCACCATTTTTTATTCACTGGATTTATATATCTATATATTTTTATATATGAGCAGAAAAGAAATGTCTGTATATAATGGGTATCATGTCTGTCCAAGACCACACACACATTCCTTTAGAAAATAAAACCGGTGGAGGGGAACAACACACATTGCTTGCTTGCTTGCTGAATGTATGAATGAATAAAGCTGGGGGTTGTGTGTCACAAAGCCTTATTTCTGCTGTTGTTCATCTCAAGAGCTACTGAGGAACAGGATTCCCTGTCTTGCACGTACAGGTTTTGTGAAGGCACCAGGGACTGACTGAAGTTGTAACCTAAGAGGAGTCCAATACATGAAAGTCTTTTGCATATTCTTGGTATCTCCGGGGTCCCTTTCTCTCCTGTCTGATTCTATTTTAGTATATGCATTGTCTATTACATGCCTGAGAGAGCTTAACAGATAGTGTGTGTGTGTGTGTGTGTGTGTGTGTGTGTGTGTGTGTGTGTGTGTGTGTTGGGGGGGTGGGGCGTCAGGGGAGAAGAGAAGGCTGTGCATCTCTCTCTCAAGATAAACAAAATATCTTTTAAAAATATTTTATTTATTTACTTATTTATTCCCTTTTGTTGTCTTTGGTTTATTTTCCTCGCCTTTGTTGGATGGGGCAGAGAGGAGGGGAAGACAGAGAGAAAGATAGACATCTGCAGACCTGCTTCAACTCTGCTTGCTTGTGAAGCAACTAACTCCCCTGCAGGTGGGGATCCTGGTGCTTGAACTGGGATCCTCACACTGGTGGTCCTTGCCCTTTGTGCCACGTGCACGCTTGACCTGCTGTGCTCACGCCCGACTGACTCCCTTATGTATTTATTTATTTATTTATTTATTTATTTATTTGTTTATGAGAATGACAGGAGGAGACAGAAAGAACCAGACATCACCCAGGTACATATTTTACCGGGGGGTTTGAACTCGGGGGCCTCATGCTTGAGAGTTCAGTGCTCTATCCATCAGGCTACCTCCCGGATCACTAAATTATCTTTAGGTCTTGGATAGAGATAGCCAGAAATTGAGAGGGAAGGGGTGGGGGGAGTGGGGGAGAGAAAGAGAGACACCTGCAGCCCTGCTTCACTACTTGTGAAAGAAGAGGAAAGAATACAGAAAGCAGGGTGTGTCCTTCTCCTCCTTCTCCTTCTCCTTCTCCTTCTCCTTCTCCTTCTCCTTCTCCTTCTCCTTCTCCTTCTCCTTTTCCTTCTCCTTCTCCCAACAGCACTGCTCAGCTGTGGCTCATGGTGGTGTGGGGGCTGGAACCTGGGACCTTGGAGTCTCAGTGCTTGAGTCTGTTTGCATAAACATTATGCTCTTTCACTCACCCTTTCTTTGCTTGCTTGCTTGTTTGCTTTCTCTTTTAATTTTTCCTTCTCCTCCCTCTACAAACACCCACCCCCCCACTAAATTTCATGCTGGACTACTTTGTCCTTCTCCTCCTCCTCTCCTCCTCCTCCTCCACCTCCTTCTCCTTCTCCCTCTCCCAATAGCACTGCTCAGCTGTGGCTTATGGGGGTGTGGGGGCTGGAACCTGGGACCTTGGAGTCTCAGTGCTTGAGTCTGTTTTCATAAACATTATGCTCTTTCACTCACCCTTTCTTTGCTTGCTTGCTTGCTTGCTTTCTCTTTTAATTTTTCCTTCTCCTCCCTCTACAAACACCCACCCCCCCACTAAATTTCATGCTGGACTACTTTGTCCTTCTCCTCCTCCTCTCCTCCTCCATCTCCTTCTCCCTCTCCCAATAGCACTGCTCAGCTGTGGCTTATGGGAGTGTGGGGGCTGGAACCTGGGACCTTGGAGTCTCAGTGCTTGAGTCTGTTTTCATAAACATTATGCTCTTTCACTCACCCTTTCTTTGCTTGCTTGCTCTTTTTTTTTCCTTCTCCTCCTTCTACAAACACCCACCCCCCACTAAATTTCATGCTGGACTACTTTGGCCTCAGGAAAACAGTTCAAGCTACCTCAACTTGAAAACAACAACAAAACAAACAAACAAACAAAAAACAAAAAAACAAGAAAGAAAATAAAAGAAAAAAGAAAGCACATTTCATTCCCCCCTCCCCCCTCTCTCTGCAGCTTGGAAACAACAACAACAACAACAGTTGAGTGTTGAGGGAAGATAAAAAAGACCATCCCGCCCCAAAGCTGGGACTATCTGCATCTGAATGAAGCCTTTGAAAGGATGGTCCACTCTGGTGAGATCCAGTTCATTCATTCATTCATTCATTCATTCATTCATTCATTCTTACAAAAACAATGTTTCTAGAAAGGACACACCTCCTGCTCTCCATCTCCCCAACTTGTGGTCAGTGGTCATTTCCCCATGAAAAATAAAATAAATGAATAAAAGAAATTTCTTCCACGGGGGAGGGGGAACCCAAGGCTACAGATGCAGGTGGAGGCTGAGAAGGCAGAGCCATGAACAAGCTCTTTGCTTGCAGCATTGAAATACTAATGAGAGAAAGATGTCAGTCTGTCATCTATGGCACGGAAGTAACAGACTCTGGGGTGGGGGTCGGGGTCTGGGGGGGGAGTGTTCAGCTCTTGGGTCATGATGGGAGAGGAGAACCTATTGGGGGTTGAAGAGTTATATGGAAAGATGAGACATGTTGTACATATACAAACTGCTGTATTTTTCTGTCGACTGTAAACCATTAAGAACACCCCCCATGAAGGAAGGAAGGAAGGGAGGGAGGAAGGAAGGAAACAGAGAAAGAGAGAGAGAGAGAGAGACAGAAAGGTCTCCTGTGAGCCTGCTGCATACTACCATGCCTTTTCTGGCTAGAGGCCCCAGATGTCCCAAGGCAAAGCACACCACTGTCAAACCAGAAAAGACCAGTGTTCCTATCTGCCTATTTCAGTGCCTCCGTTCCTATGATTGAAATATATATATATATATATATATATATATATATATATATATATATATATATATATATATATAAATTATATCTATTTATCATTCTCCTCCTTCTCCTTCTTATCCCTCCAGGGTTATTGCTGGGCTCCTTGCCTGCACCATGAATCCACCACTCCCAGGGGCCATTTTTCCCCCTTTTGTTGCCCTTGTTTATCCTCCTTCTTGCCCCCCACCCCAGCAGTGCTCAACTCTCCTTTATGTTGGGGGGGGTGGAGAATCGAACCTGGTACTTGGTAGACTCAGGCATGAGAGTCTCTGTGATAAACCTATTCCTTTGTTAATGGTGAAAAGTGTGGAAAAGGGTGACCTACCAAAAGACAGGCATATACACAACTCTCTCCTCTCTTTCTCTCTCTCTCTCTCTCTCTCTCTCTCTCACACACACACACACACACACTTTTTTGTTCTAAGTCCCATCTCTAATAAAATACTTTGGGGGGGCAGGGAGGGAGGGAGGGAGAGAGAGAGAGAGATGGGTGAGAGTAACCCGGAAAAATGCCATTTCTTTGCATGTGATCAGAAAAGGTTCAGACTAAAATATCATTTTATATTTAAAATGAGAACATCCAAGAGTGTACGAGACAGCAACAGAGATGAAAATAGGTGGAACTCCACAGATGTTGGTGCGTGTGTGCATGTGTGTATAAAAGCCATTTACACATTGACATCCCCCCACACACATAGGCATACACACAGAAAAGGTGGAGGGATTAGGCCTCCTTTCTTTTCTAAGAATTCACACCTCTCCCCTTTGGGAGGGGTATATAGTTTTCTAAATACACCTACCCGGAGCTCAGAAAAAAATTGATTTTTGAGTAATTAATTAATTGACTGCCTCACTTTAATTCATTGACTGGGCCCCCCTTCCTCCTCCTCCTCCTCCTTCTCCTCCTCCTCTACCACCACCACTACCATCCCCTTTTAAATTATTTATTTTCTCACTCTCTCCCTTCTTGCCTTGAGTCCCCTCACCATGTGACACATGCCCTCTGATGGAGGCATCATTAAAATTATCCATTTACATGGTGATAGGGTTCAGGACACAAAGGTTTGTCACTTTATTTTCATTTAATTTTATTTTATTTAAGATTGTACTTATTTCTGAAGCAGAAAGATATGACGGGAGACAGAAAGAGCCAGACATCACTCTGGTACATGTGCTGCCAGGGGTCAAACTCAGGACCTCCTTGTCGTTGAAAGTCCAATACTTTATTTATCCACCTCACAACCTTCTGGACTGCCACAATGTAACTTTTCATTTCATAGGAAGAAATCTAAGAAACCACAGTGAGAACCACTGAGGATGAAAAGAGATGGAACTCCAAAGGCAGTGGTGTGTTGTTTTCATGTCTTTCTCACACCCTGTACTCTGTCTCTGTCTCTCTCTCTCTCTCTGGAAAAAATGGAGGGACTGGGGAGGCCCGGGTGGTAGTGCAGAGGGTTAAGTACACATGGTAGGGAGCAGACCTGCAGACCTGCTTCACAGCTTCTTCCAGCCTCCCCCCACCCCCACCAGCCACCCATGAGAGAGGCTCTAGACCTGGGATGCCCACTCTGGTCATTGCACTTTGTACCATGCACTCCCAAACCACAGAGCTACAGTCAAGCTACCCCCCAAACCCCACCCCAGGTGTCTATCTTTCTCTCCCCCTCTTGGTCTTCCCCTCCTCTCTGGATTTCTCTCTGTCCTATCCAACAACAACGACAGCAATAATAACAATGGTAATGATGAACAATCAGGGCCATACAAAGCGGGGGGAGGATGGCCTCTAGGATTCATACTGTAGGCATGGAACCACAGACATAAACCTGGGTGGGTGGCGGGGGGGGGAGAGGAAGGATGCTTAGGTCTACTTTTCCTTTCCTAGAACACTCCCCCTGCACTGCTGTTGCTGTTGTTGCTGTTGCCATTCTAGGAGGGTGTTCACAGCCTGTGAAGTGACTCCCCTGCAGGTGGGGATCCAGAGGCTTGAACTGGGATCCTTCCTCCCATCCTTGAGCTTTGCATCAAGCGCCCTTAACCCGCTGTGCTACTGCTGGACTCCCACTAATGTTATGTTTTGATTTTTACCAGATCACTGCTCAGCTCTTGTTTTCTTTACTTTTCTCTTTTTTTTTCTTCTTTTGCCTGTTTGTTTGTATTATGGCTGGAGCTCAGTGCCTGCTTGCACTACAAATCCACTGCTCCTGGAGGTTGTTTTTCCCATTTTTCTGCCCTTGTTGTTACTGTCGTTGTTGTTGTTAATGTTATTCTTGTCAATGCTGTCTCAGCTCTTGTTGTTATATGGAAAAAACAAGACCCTGATGGGGGGGGAGAAAAGGGGGGCAGGGGTTGGGTTTGGTTTATACAAAAGAAGTTGTACAATCTTTGGTTATACGAAAGACCTTCACTTTTTCCCCTGAGGCCTCAAAGTGCCAGCCAGATTCATTGCACAACAGGCCACAAACCAGAGCTGAGTAGTGCTCTGGTTGGTCTCTGTGTGTAGATTCTCTCTCTCTCTCTCTCTCTCTCTCTCTCTCTCTCTGTCACCAGATGGTGGCTGGGGGGGTATGGTGTCAACTGATTGAACCTGAGACTTTTGAAACCTCAGGCATGAGAGTCTCTTTCTATAATCATTATGCTATTTACCCCCACCCCGACCCTGTAGATTTCTCCTTTCTCACAAATACATAATTTCTTAAGTTTTATTTATAAAATGGAATAAATACAATTTTAAAAGCATTTATTTTTTATTTATTGACTGACTTTTCTTTTTTTTAAATATATATGAACATATATATATATATATATATATATATATATATATATATATAAAATATATATGACCCTGCAATTCCCCTCCTTGGAATATATCCTAAGGAACCCAACACATCCATCCAAAAAGATCTGTGTACACATATGTTCTTGGCAGCACAATTTGTAATAGCCAAAACCTGGAAGCAACCCAGGTGTCCAACAACAGATGAGTGGCTGACCAAGTTGTGGTATATATACACAATGGAATACTACTCAGCTGTAAAAAAATGGTGACTTCACCGTTTTCAGCCGATCTTGGATGGACCTTGAAAAAATCATGTTGAGTGAAATAAGTCAGAAACAGAAGGATGAATATGGGATGATCTCACTCTCAGGCCGAAGTTGAAAAACAAGATTAGAAAAGAAAACACAAGTCGAACCTGAAATGGAATTGGAGTATTACACCAAAGTAAAAGACTCTGGGGTGGGTGGGTGGGTGGGGAGAATACAGGTCCATGAAAAATGATGAATTAAATAGTGGGGGTTGTATTGCTAAATGGGAATCTGGGGAATGTTATGCATGTAAAAAAAAAAAGAAGTAGAAACGCAAAGCAGAAATTGACTGAGTTTGTAGTATGGCACCAAAGTAAGAAAGCAGAAGTATACTAGAGTTTGCAGTGAGTACCTCCCTAATACTACCTTTCCACTTTTCCAAGCTTTGGGTCCATGATTGCACAACAATTTGTTTGGCTTTGTATGTTAACTCTCTTTTCAGTCACCAGGTTCCAGGTGTCATCAGGATGCCGGCCAGACTTCCCTGGATTGAAGACATCACCAATGTGTCCTGGAGCTCAGCTTCCCCAGAGACCCATCCTACTAGGGAAATAGAGAGGCAGACTGGGAGTATGGACCGACCAGTCAACGCCCATGTTCAGCGAGGAAGCAATTACAGAAGCCAGACCTTCTACCTTCTGCATCCCACAATGACCCTGGGTCCATGCTCCCAGAGGGATAGAGAATGGGAAAGCTATCGGGGGAGGGGGTGGGATATGGAGATTGGGCAGTGGGAATTGTATGGAGTTGTACCCCTCCTACCCTATGGTTTTGTTAATTAATCCTTTCTTAAATAAAAAATAAAAAATAAAAAAAATTAATAATATATATATATGAACAAGGGCAACAAAACTGAGAGGGGGGAAGAAAAAAAAAAAGGCCTCCAGGAGCAGTGGAATCCTGGTGCAGGCACCAAGCCCCAGCAATAACTTGGGAGGGGAATATGTATGTGTGTGTGTATTTTTTTTCCATTGCATACTATGTGTGCCTAACCCAGTGTGCCATGCCACCACCCAACTCCCGACTCTATCTATCTATCATCTATTTTCATTTGAGAGAGGGAGCTGAGGTCTCAGGTGGGATCCCCACAGACCAAGACCTGTTGCCAGAACTCAGCTATATTCTGGACTCTCCCTCCTGCCTTCCTCCCTCCTTTTTTGTTTTTTTAAATCTACTCTTCAATATAACAATCCGGATACATTGTAAGGGGTTCAGCATAAACTGTAACTTTTCCTTTAAAAGAAAGATATCCAATAAACCATAGGGAACTCCAAAGGTGTCCTTCCCACACCCTTCTTCTGTCTCTTTCTCTCTCTCTCTCTCTCTCTCTCTCTCAATAGAGGGACTAACTACCTGGACCCCCCCAACACTTACTGTTCCCTCTCCCCCAAACACACTTTAGGGGTAGGGATGTACAGTTTTCTAAATACACCTCCCCCTAGTTCAGAAAGAAAGATTGGGGGGCCGGTTGTCGGTGCACCTGGTTAAGCACACAGAGAAAGAAATGCAAGGAGCCTGGTTCCTGCCTGGGTCCTGCCACCACTGCCTGCACAGCTGCTTCAGTCACTAACCTTTGCTCATGGACTTCCTCCCCACAAGGCTCCCTCCCTCCCTCCTCCCCCATTTCCCTGCCCTCCATGCACTCCCTCCCTCCATCACTCACTCAGGAATGCATGTCCGGCTTGCCCACTGGCCGTGTGTGTGTGTGTGTGTGTATGTGTGTGTGTGTGTATGTGTGTGTGTGTGCGCGTGCGCGCCCTGATCCTGCCGGGGGCCGCCGTCGCGGCGATCCTCCTGGGGTCCGCGGGCGTCCGCCGCCGACACCCGCCCGCCGGCGGCCTGACTTTCACTTTCTCGGCTCATGGGGATGAGTGTAGGGTGCCCCCTGGCGACCGCTTCTATATTGCCGCCGCCTCCTCCAGAGTTCCGGCTGCAGAGGCAGAGGGGAGAGATCTGGCTGCGCTTGGCCTGGCGAGAGTTCCCAGGAGCCCGGCTGTCAAGCGGGTCTGTCGTGCCCCTGGTGGCCTGTGCGCACACCACTCTCTGGATGCATGCCTTAGCTGCAGTTTACTAGGGGAGTGAGTGTTGCCGGCCAGGCGACACCGCCATGGCGCTGCCCGGGCAGGCGCTCGGGCGGGCGTCTTGAGGCCAGCCGGTCTGGCCGGACGGTCGCCGCCGCCGCCGCGCGTTCGGGACCAGGGCCCGGTGCGGAAAGCCGCTCGTCCTGGGAAGCGGGGCACGGCCGGAAAGGCGGCCGCCCCCTCGCCCGTCACGCACCACACGTTCGTGGGGAACCTGGTGCTAAACCATTCGTAGACGACCTGCTTCTGGGTCAGGGTTTCTTACATAGCAGAGCAGCTCCCTCGCTGCGATCTATTGAAAGTCAGCCCTCGACACAAGGGTTAGTCTTGCTCTCGCCCTCTCCCACCCTCTCGGGGGTGGGGGGAGGTGGAGGGGCGGGGTCGGTCCATCCATCCATCCATCCCATCCGGCCCCTGCCCTGCCTTCTCCCATCCATCTCCGCCTGGGCGTCTGGGCTCAAGAGAAGGGGGGGACGCGGCACACTCCGTGATTGTGGCGGCGCGTTCGCGCGAGCGCCCGGCCCGCCGCCAGGCCCTCGTGGGAACTCTTGCCTGGCCCGCCGCCGGGCCCTCGCGGGCGCTCTTGCCCGCCCGCCCACCCGCTGCCCGGGAGGCGGGTGTGGGGGGGTGGCAAAGCGCCTCGAGGCGTAGGCGCGGTGCTCGCGCCCGTCCTCGTAGACCGGCCGTGGGGTGGACCAGCAGCCCGCTCCCGACTCCTGATGGATCATCGGCCCGCGGTTGTGGAGGCGGCGGGTCGACCAGCAGTCCCTTGGGACTTTGTCGCTGGTGGAGCTGCTCGCGGGTAGATCGGGCATCTGGATGAAGTCCGCCGTGGCACCCCCGGACCCCGGACCGCCTTCGTTGTGGAGCCGGTGGGTCGACCAGCAGTCCCATGGGACTTAATCGCTGGATGAAGTCCGCCTTAGGATCCCAGGATCCCGCCACCGCGCCACCCCGCCACCCCGCCACCCTGCCATTTCCTGGACTGCCGCCTTGTGGAGCCGGCGGGTTGACCAGCACTCCCCTGGGACTTAGTCTCTGGCAGAAGAATTTGCGAGTTGGAACTGAAGTCTGAATGATGTTGCACTTTGGCTCCTTGAATCGCTGCAGGCTTCCTGGCCATAGTTGTGGAGCCTCAGGAATGAGGGTCTCTTAGCATAACCATTATCCTCTCTACCCCTGCTTGGCAACACTTTGTATCTTTCTGGTCAGAAGTTTGCATTGTAAATGAGTGGGTGGGTTGGGGTGGAGTGGAGTGGAGTGAAGTGAAGGGTGAAGGGTGGTGGTGAGCAGAGTGTTGGGGATTCCTCAGAGAAAGGGTACCTGGTAGGTAGCCACAGCCCCCAATTTCCTTTCCCTCACCCCCCACTATTTTTTATTCACTGGATTTATATATCTATATGGAGCAGAAAAGAAATGTCTGTATATAATATGTATCATGTCTGTCCAAGACCACACACACATTCCTTTAGAAAATAAAACTGGGGGAGGGGAACAACACACATTGCTTGCTTGCTTGCTTGCTTGCTGAATGTATGAATGAATAAAGCTGGGGGTTGTGTGTCACAAAGCCTTATTTCTGCTGTTGTTCATCTCAAGAGCTACTGAGGAACAGGATTCCCTGTCTTGCACGTACAGGTTTTGTGAAGGCACCAGGGACTGACTGAAGTTGTAACCTCAGAGGAGTCCAATACATGAAAGTCTTTTGCATAATCTTGGTATCACCGGGGTCCCTTTCTCTCCTGTCTGATTCTATTTTAGTATATTCACTGTCTATTACATGCCTGAGAGAGCTTAACAGATTGTGTGTGTGTGTGTGTGTGTGTGTGTGTGTTGCGGGGGTGGGGCGTCAGGGGAGAAGAGAAGGCTGTGCATCTCTCTCTCTCTCTCAAGATAAAAAAATTATCTTTTAAAAATATTTTATTTATTTACTTATTTATTCCCTTTTGTTGTCTTTGGTTTATTTTCGTCACCTTTGTTGGATGGGGCAGAGAGGAGGGGAAGACAGAGAGAAAGATAGACATCTGCAGACCTGCTTCACTGCTGCTTGCTTGTGAAGCAACTAACTACCCTGCAGGTGGGGATCCCGGTGCTTGAACCTGGATCCTCACACCTGTGGTCCTTGCCCTTTGTGCCACGTGCACGCTTGACCTGCTGTGCTCATGCCCGACTGACTCCCTTATTTATTTATTTATTTATTTATTTATTTATTTATAAAAATGACAGGAGGAGACAGAAAGAACCAGACATCATCCCAGTACATATGTTACGGGGGGGGGAGGGGGGTTGAACTCGGGGGCCTCATGCTTGAGAGTTCAGTGCTCTATCCATCAGGCCACCTCCTGGATCACTAAATTATCTTTATGTCTTGGATAGAGATAGCCAGAAATTGAGAGGGAAGGGGTGGGGGGAGTGGGGGAGAGAAAAAAAGACACCTGCAGCCCTGCTTCACTACTTGTGAAAGAAGAGGAAAGAATACAGAAAGCAGGGTATGTCCTTCTCCTTCTCCTCCTCCTCCTCCTCCTCCTCCTCCTCCTCCTCCTTCTCCTTCTCCCAACAGCACTGCTCAGCTGTGGCTTATGGTGGTGTGGGGGCTGGAACCTGTGACCTTGGAGTCTCAGTGCTTGAGTCTGTTTGCATAAACATTATGCTCTTTCACTAACCCTTTCTTTGCTTGCTTGCTTACTTGTTTCTCTTTTAATTTTTCCTTCTCCTCCCTCTACAAACAACCACCCCCACTAAATTTCATGCTGGACTACTTTGGCCTCAGGAAAACAATTTGTGCTACCTCAATTTGAAAACAACAACAAAACAAACAAACAAACAAAAAACAAAAAAGAAAGAAAAGAAAAGAAAAAAGAAAGCACATTTCATTCCCCCCCCCTCTCTGCAGCTTGGAAACAACAACAACAACAACAACAGTTGAGTGTTGAGGGAAGATAAAAAAGACCATCCAGCCCCAAAGCTGGGACTATCTGCTTCTGAATGAAGCCTTTGAAAGGAGGGTCCACAGTGGTGAGATCCAGTTCATTCATTCATTCATTCATTCATTCATTCATTCATTCATTCATTCTCCTTACAAAAACACTATCTGTTTCTAGAAAGGACACACCTCCTGCTCTCCATCTCCCCAACTTGTGGTCAGTGGTCATTTCCCCATGAAAAATAAAATAAATGAATAAAAGAAATTTCTTCCGCGGGGGAGGGGGAACCTGAGGCTACAGATGCAGGTGGAGGCTGAGAAGGCAGAGCCATGAACAAGCTCTTTGCTTCCAGCATTGAAATACTAATGAGAGAAAGATGTCAGTCTGTCATCTATGGCACGGAAGTAACAGACTCTGGGGTGGGGGTCGGGGTCTTGGGGGGAGTGTTCAGCTCTTGGGACATGATGGGAGAGGAGAACCTAGAGGGGGTTGAAGAGTTATGTGGAAAGATGAGACATGTTGTACATGTACAAACTGCTTTATTTTTCTGTCGACTGTACACCATTAACAACACCTCCCCATGAAGGAAGGAAGAAAGGAAGGAAGGAAGGAAGGAAACAGAGAAAGAGACAGAGAGAAAGGTCTCCTGTAAGCCTGCTGCATACCACCATGCCTTTTCTGGCTAGAGGCCCCAGATGTCCCAAGGCAAAGCACACCACTGTCAAACCAGAAAAGACCAGTGTTCCCATCTGCCTATTTCAGTACCTCCGTTCCTATGATTGAAATATATATACCATTATATATATGTATATATATATATATATTTATAAATTATATCTATCTTTCTCCTCCTCCTCCTCCTTCTTCTTATCCCTCCAGGGTTATTGCTGGGCTCCTTGCCTGCACCATAAATCCACTGCTCCCAGGGGCCATTTTTCCCCCCTTTTGTTGCCCTTGTTTATCCTCCTTCTTGCCCCCCACCCCAGCACTGCTCAACTCTCCTTTATGTTGGGGGGGTGGATAATCGAACCTGGTACTTGGGAGATTCAGGCATGAGAGTCTCTGTGATAAACCTATTCCTTTGTTAATGGTGAAAAGTGTGGAAGAGAGTGACCTACCAAAAGACAGGCATATACACAACTCTATCCTCTCTCTCTCTCTCTCTCTCTCTCTAACACACACACACACACACACTTTTTTGTTCTAAGTCCCATCTCTAATAAAATACTTTGGGGGGGCAGGGAGGGAGGGAGGGAGAGAAAGAGATGGGTAAGAGTAACCCAGAAAAATGCCATTTCTTTGCATGTGATCAGAAAAGATTCAGACTAAAATATCATTTTACATTTAAAATGAGAACATCCAAGAGTGTACGAGACAGCAACAAAGATGAAAATAGGTGGAACTCCACAGATGTTGGTGCGTGTGTGTGAGTGTGTGTGTGTGTGCATGTGTGTATAAAGGCCATTTACACATTGACATCCCCCCAAACACACAGGAATACACACAAAGAAAAGGTGGAGGCATTAGGCCTCTCCTTTCTTTTCTAAAAATTCACCCCTCTCCCCTTTGGGAGGGGTATATAGTTTCCTAAATACACCTACCCCAAGCCCAGAAAAAATTGATTTTTGAGTAATTAATTAATTGACTGCCTCACTTTAATTAATTGACTGGGCCCCCCTTCCTCGTCCTCCTCCTCCTCCTCTACCACCACCACTACCATCCTTTTTAAATTATTTATTTTCTCACTCTCTCCCTTCTTGCCTTCAGTCCCCTCACCATGTGACACATGCCCTCTGATGGAGGCATCACTAAAACTATCAATTTACATGGTAATAGGGTTCAGGACACAAAGGTTTGTCACTTTATTTTCATTTAATTTTATTTTATTTAAGATTGTACTCATTTCTGAAGCAGAAAGATATGACGGGAGACAGAGAAAGAGCCAGACATCACTCTGGTACATGTGCTGCCAGGGGTCAAACTCAGGACCTCCTTGTCGTTGAAAGTCCAATACTTTATTTATCCACCTCACAACCTTCTGGACCACCACAATGTAACTTTTCATTTCATAGGAAGAAATCTAAGAAACCACAGTGAGAACCACTGAGGATGAAAAGAGATGGAACTCCAAAGGCAGTGGTGTGTTGTCTTCATGTCTCTCTCACACCCAGTACTCTGTCTCTGTCTCTGTCTCTCTCTCTCTCTGGAAAAAATGGAGGGACTGGGGAGGCCCGGGTGGTAGTGCAGAGGGTTAAGTACACATGGCAGGGAGCAGACCTGCAGACCTGCTTCACAGCTTCTTAGAGCCTCCCCCCACCCCCACCCGCCACCAGAGAGGCTCTCAACCTGGGATGCCCACCCTGGTCCTTGCACTTTGTACCATGCACTCCCAAACCACAGTGCTACAGTCAAGCTCCCCCCAACCACCACCCCAGGTGTCTATCTTTCTCTCCCCCTCTAGGTCTTCCCCTCCTCTCTGGATTTCTCTCTGTCCTATCCGACAACAATGAAAGCAATAATAACAACGGTAATGATGAACAACCAGGGCCATACAAAGCGGGGGGGGGATGGCCTCTAGGATTCATACTGTAGGCATGGAACCACAGACATAAACCTGGGTGGGGGACGGGGGGGAGAGGAAGGATGCTTAGGTCTACTTTTCCTTTCCTAGAACACTCCCCCTGCACTGCTGTTGCTGTTGTTGCTGTTGCCATTCTAGGAGGGTGTTCACAGCCTGTGAAGTGACTCCCCTGCAGGTGGGGATCCAGAGGCTCAAACCTGGATCCTTCCTCCCATCCTTGAGCTTTGCATCAAGCGCGCTTATCTGCTGCGCTACTGCTGGACTCCCACTAATGTTATGTTTTGATTTTTACCAGAGCACTGCTCAGCTCTTGTTTTCTTTACTTTTCTCTTTTTCTTTTTTTTTTCTTCTTTTGCCTGTTTGTTTATATTATGGCTGGAGATCAGTGCCTGCTTGCACTACAAATCCACTGCTCCTGGAGGTTGTTTTTCCCATTTTTTTGTCCTTGTTGTTACCATTGTTGTTGTTGTTAATGTTATTCTTGTCAATGCTGTCTCAGCTCTTGTTGTTTTATGGAAAAAACAAGACCCTGATGGGGGGAAGAAAAGGGGGGCAGGGGTGGGGTTTGGTTTATACAAAAGAAGTTGTATAATCTTTGGTTATACAAAAGACCTTCACTTTTTACCCTGAGGCCTCAAAGTGCCAGCCAGATTCATTCCACAATAGGCCACAAACCAGAGCTGAGTAGTGCTCTGGTTGGTCTCTGTGTGTAGATTTCTCTCTCTCTCTCAATCTCTCTCTGTCACCAGATGGTGGTTGGGGGGGATATGGTGTCCAGTCATTGAACCTAAACTTTTGAAACCTCAGGCATGAGAGTCTCTTTCTATAACCATTATGCTATTTACCCCCACCCCGACCCTGTAGATTTCTCCTTTCTCACAAATACATAATTTCTTAAGTTTTATTTATAAAATGGAATAAATACAATTTTTAAAAGCATTTTTTTTGATTGATTGACTGACTTTTCTTTTTTTTTAATATATATAAACAAGGGCAACAAAACTGAGAGGGGGGAAGAAAAAAAAAGGCCTCCAGGAGCAGTGGAATCCTGGTGCAGGCACCGAGCCCCAGCAATAACTTGGGAGGGGAATATGTATGTGTGTGTGTGTGTGTGTGTGTGTGTGTGTGTGTATTTTTCCCATTGCATACTATGTGTACCTAACCCAGTGTGCCACGCCACCACCCAACCCCCGACCCTATCTATCTATCTATCTATCTATCTATCTATCTATCTATCTATCATGTATTTTCATTTGAGAGAGGGAGCTGAGGTCTCAGGTGGGATCCCCACAGACTAAGACCAGTTGCCAGAACTCAGTAATATTCTGAACTGTCCCTCCTGCCTTCCCCCCTCCTTTTTTTTTAATCTACTCTTCAATATAACAATCCGGATACATTGTAAGGGGTTCAACATAAACTGTAACTTTTCCTTTAAAAGAAAGAATTCCAGTAAACCATAGGGAAGTGAAGGGTGAAGGGTGGTGGTGAGCAGAGTTTTGGGGATTCCTCAGAGAAAGGGTACCTGGTAGGTAGCCACTGCCCCCAATTTCCTTTCCCTCACCCCCCCCGCCATTTTTTATTCACTGGATTTATATATCTATATGGAGCAGAAAAGAAATGTCTGTATATAATATGTATCATGTCTGTCCAAGACCACACACACATTCCTTTAGAAAATAAAACTGGGGGGAACAACACACATTGCTTGCTTGCTTGCTTGCTTGCTTGCTTGCTGAATGTATGAATGAATAAAGCTGGGGGTTGTGTGTCACAAAGCCTTATTTCTGCTGTTGTTCATCTCAAGAGCTACTGAGGAACAGGACTCCCTGTCTTGCACGTACAGGTTTTGTGAAGGCACCAGGGACTGACTGAAGTTGTAACCTCAGAGGAGTCCAATACATGAAAGTCTTTTGCATAATCTTGGTATCACCGGGGTCCCTTTCTCTCCTGTCTGATTCTATTTTAGTATATTCATTGTCTATTACATGCCTGAGAGAGCTTAACAGATTGTGTGTGTGTGTGTGTGTGTGTGTTTGTGTTTGTTGGGGGGTGGGGCATCAGGGGAGAAGAGAAGCTGTGCATCTCTCTCTCTCAAGATAAACAAATTATCTTTTAAAAATATTTTATTTATTTACTTATTTATTCCCTTTTGTTGTCTTTGGTTTATTTTCGTCGCCATTGTTGGATAGGACAGAGAGGAGGGGAAGACAGAGAGAAAGATAGACATCTGCAGACAGACCTGCTTCACTGCTGCTTGCTTGTGAATCAACTAACTCCCCTGCAGGTGGGGAGCAGGGTGCTTGAACCAGGATCCTCACACCCTTGGTCCTTGCCCTTTGTGCCAAGTGCACGCTTGACCTGCTGTGCTCACGCCCAACTGACTCCCTTATTTATTTATTTATTTATTCATGAGAATGACAGGAGGAGACAGAAAGAACCAGACATCACACCAGTACATATGTTACCAGGGAGTTGAACTCGGGGGCCTCATGCTTGAGAGTTCAGTGCTCTATCCATCAGGCCACCTCCTGGATCACTAAATTATCTTTATGTCTTGGACAGAGATAGCCAGAAATTGAGAGGGAAGGGGTGGGGGGAGTGGGGGAGAGAAAGAGAGACACCTGCAGCCCTGCTTCACTACTTGTGAAAGAAGAGGAAAGAATACAGAAAGCAGGGTGCATCCTTCTCCTCCTCCTCCTCCTCCTTCTCCTTCTCCCAACAGCACTGCTCAGCTGTGGGCTATGGTGGTGTGGGGGCTGGAACCTGTGACCTTGGAGTCTCAGTGCTTGAGTCTGTTTGCTTAAACATTATGCTCTTTCACTCACCCTTTCTTTGCTTGCTTGCTTTCTTGTTTCTCTTTTAATTTTTCTTTCTCCTCCCTCTACAAACACCCACCCCCCCACGAAATTTCATGCTGGACTACTTTGGCCTCAGGAAAACAGTTCGAGCTACCTCAACTTGAAAACAACAACAAAACAAACAAACAAAAAAACCCAAAAAACAAAAAAAATAAAGAAAAAATAAAGAAAAAAAAAGAAAGCACATTTCATTTCCCCCCTCCCCCTCTCTCTGCAGCTTGGAAACAACAACAACAACAGTTGCATGTTGAGGGAAGATAAAAAAGACCATCCTGCCGCAAAGCTGGGACTATCTGCATCTGAATGACCCCTTTGAAAGGATGGTCCACACTGCTGAGATCCAGTTCATTCATTCATCCATTCATTCATTCATTCTCCTTACAAAAACACTATCTGTTTCTAGAAAGGACACACCTCCTGGTCTCCATCTCCCCAACTTGTGGTCAGTGGTCATTTCCCCATGAAAAATAAAATAAATGAATAAAAGAAATTTCTATCGCGGGGGAGGGGAACCCGAGGCTACAGACACAAGCAGAGGCAGAGGCAGAGGAGGCAGAGCCATGAACAAGCTCTTTGCTTCCAGCATTGAAATACTAATGAGAGAAAGATGTCAGTCTGTCATCTATGGCAAGGAAGTAACAGTAACAGACTCTGGGGTGGGGGTCGGGGTCGGGGGGGTTGGAGTGTTCAGCTCTTGGGACATGATGGGAGAGGAGAACCTAGAGGGGGTTGAAGAGTTATGTGGAAAGATGAGACATGTTGTGCATGTACAAACTGTTGTATTTTTCTGTCGACTGTAAACCATTAACAACACCCCCCATGAAGGAAGGAAGGAAGGAAGGGAAGAATGAAGGAAACAGAGAAAGAGAGAGAGAGAGAGAGAGAAAGGTCTCCTGTGAGCCTGCTGCATACCACCATGCCTTTTCTGGTTAGAGGCCCCAGATGTCCCAAGGCAAAGCACACCACTGTCAAACCAGAAAAGACCAGTGTTCCCATCTGCCTATTTCAGTGCCTCCGTTCCTATGATTGAAATGAAATATATATATATATATATATATATATATATATATATATATATATATATATTATCTATCTTTCTCCTCCTTTTCCTTCTCCTTCTCCTTCTTATCCCTCCAGGGTTATTGCTGGGCTCCGTGCCTTCACCATGAATCCACAGCTCCCCGCGTCCATTTTTCCCCCTTTTGTTGCCCTTGTTTATCCTCCTTCTTGCTCCCCACCCCAGCACTGCTCAACTCTCCTTTATGTTGGGGGGGGTGAAGAATCGAACCTGGTACTTGGGAGACTCAGGCATGAGAGTCTAAGTGATAAACCTATTCCTTTGTTAATGGTGAAAAGTGTGGAAGAGGGTGACCTACCAAAAGACAGGCATATACACAACTCTCTCTCCTCTCTCTCTCTCTCTCTCTCTCACACACACACACACACACTTTTTTGTTCTAAGTCCCATCTCTAATAAAATACTTTGGGGGGGCAGGGAGTGAGGGAGGGAGAGAGATGGATGAGAGTAACCCTGAAAAATGCCATTTCTTTGCATGTGATCAGAAAAGGTTCAGACTAAAACATCATTTTACATTTAAAATGAGAACATATAAGAGTGTATGAGACAGCAACAAAGATGAAAATAGGTGGAATTCCACAGATGTTGGTGCGTGTGTGTGCGTGTGTGTGTGTGCATGTGTGTATAAAGGCCATTTACACATTGACATCCCCCCAAACACAGGCATACACACAGAGAAAAGGTGGAGGGATTAGGCCTCTTCTTTCTTTTCTAAGAATTCACCCCTCTCCCCTTTGGGAGGGGTATATAGTTTCCTAAATACACCTACCCTGAGTCCAGAAAAAAATTGATTTTTGAGTAATTAATTAATTGACTGCCTCACTTTAATTCAGTGACTGGGCCCCCCTTCCTCATCCTCCTCCTCCTTCTCTACCACCACCACTATCATCCCTTTTTAAATTATTTATTTTCTCACTCTCTCCCTTCTTGCCTTCAGTCCCCTCACCACGTGACACATGCCCTCTGATGGAGGCATCACTAAAACTATCAATTTACATGGTGATAGGGTTCAGGACACAAAGGTTTGTCACTTTATTTTCATTTAATTTTATTTTATTTAAGATTGTACTTATTTCTGAAGCAGAAATATACGACTGGAGACAGAGAAAGAGCCAGACATCACTCTGGTACATGTGCTGCCAGGGGTCAAACTCAGGACCTCCTCGTCATTGAAAGTCCAATAATTTATTTATCCACCACACAACCTTCTGGACCGCCACAATGTAACTTTTCATTTCATAGGAAGAAATCTAAGAAACCACAGTGAGAACCACTGAGAATGAAAAGAGATGGAACTGGGAGTCGGGCTGTAGCTCAGTGGGTTAAGTGCAGGTGGCGCAAAGCACGAGGACCAGCAAAAGGATCCTGGTTCAAACTCCGGCTCCCCACCTCCAGGGAAGTCGCTTCACAGGAGGTGAAGCAGGTCTGCAGGTGTCTATCTTTCTCCCCTCCCCTCTGTCTTCCCCTCCTCTCTCCATTTCCCTCTGTCCTATCCAACAACGACAACAACAATAATAACTACAATAAAACAAGGGCAACAAAAGGGAATAAATAAAATAAATATTAAAAAAAAGAAAAGAGATGGTACTCCAAAGGCAGTGGTGTGTTGTTTTCATGTCTTTCTCATACTCTGTCTCTGTCTCTGTCTCTGTCTCTCTCTCTCTGGAAATAATGGAGGTACTGGGGAGGCCCGGGTGGTAGTGCAGAGGGTTAAGTACTCATGGCAGGGAGCAGACCTGCAGACCCGCTTCACTGCTTCTTCGAGCCTCCCCCCACCCCCACTGCCATGCGAGAGGCTCTTGACCTGGGATGCCTACCCTGGTCCTTACACTTTGTACCATGTGCTCCCAAACCACAGCGCTACAGTCAAGCCCCCTCCCAACCCCCACCACAAGGTGTCTATCTTTCTCTCCCCCTCTCTGTCTTCCCCTCCTCTCCGGATTTCTCTCTGCCCTATCCAACAACGACAGCAATAATAACAACGTTAATGATGAACAACCAGGGCCATACAAAGCGGGGGGTGGCAGGGATTGCCTCTAGGAGCAGTGGATTCATACTGTAGGCACAGAACCACAGACATAAACCTGGGTGGGGGGCGGGGGGGTGAGGAAGGATGCTTAGGTCTACTTTTCCTTTCCTCGAACACTCCCCCTGCACTGCTGTTGCTGTTGTTGCCATTCTAGGAGGGTGTTCACCGCCTGTGAAGCGACTCCCCTGCAGGTGGGGATCCAGGGGCTCGAACCGGGATCCTTCCTCCCATCCTTGAGCTTTGCATCAAGCGCGCTTAACCAGCTGCGCTATTGCCAGACTCCCACTAATGTTTTAATTTTTACCAGAGCACTGCTCAGCTCTTGTTTTCTTTACTTTTCTCTTTCTTCTTTTTTTTCTTCTTTTTTTGCCTGTTTGTTTGTATTATGGATGGCGCTCAGTGCCTCCTTACACTACAAATCCACTGTTCCTTGAGGTTGTTTTTCCCACTTTTTTTGCCCTTGTTGTTACCGTTGTTGTTGTTGTTGTTAATGTTATTCTTGTCAATGCTGTCTCAGCTCTTGTTGTTTTATGGAACAAACAAGACCCTGATCGGGGGGAGAAGGAAAGGGGGGCCAGGGGTAGGGTTTGGTTTATACAAAATATGTTGTATAACCTTTGGTTATACAAAAGACCTTCACTTTTCCCCTGAGGCCTCAAAGTGCCAGCCAGATTCATTCCACAATAGACCACAAACCAGAGCTGAGTAGTGCTCTGGTTGGTCTCTGTGTGTAGATTTCTCTCTCTCTCTCTCTCAATCTCTCTCTGTCACCAGATGGTGGTTGGGGGGGATATGGTGTTGAGTGTTTGAAGCTGAGACTTTTGAAACCTCAGGCATGAGAGTCTCTTTCTATAACCATTATGCTATTTACCCCCACCACGGCCCTGTAGATTTCTCCTTTCTCGGTGGTGCCACATCCAGTTAAGTACTCATGTTACAATGCAGGAGGACTGGGCTTCAAGACCCTGGTCCCCACCTGCCGGTGGAAATCTTTAAAGTGTGCAGAAGTGAAAGAGGTGTCTCTCTCTGTGTCTCAAACTATCTATCCCTCCCTTCCTCTCAATTCCTGTCTATTTATTCCAGTAAATAATCAAGAAAATAGAAAGTCAAAAAAGAAAAAGGAAAATGAAATATTCCACTACTTCAAAGGGGCTACTCAGGACAATGCTTTCCTTGTTAAGATCCTCACAGCATACCATATGCAGAAAGGCAAAGACGCCATGTATTTTTTAACCCGGTTTTTATATTTATTTATTTATTTAGGTGCTTATTCATTTTTGTTATTGATGAATTCATGTTTTCCATTTGACATAGACTAGGGTTCTGACAGCAGCGGTCTCAAGTACCCCTATATGGTACTCTGCCTCTACAAAACCAATCCATTGACCTATCCATCCATCCAGTTATCCATCCAGATATCCATCCATCCATTGATCCATCCATCCACCCGTCAACCAAGCTAAGTACAAAAGGAGATCTCTCCTTGAATGGTGAAGACAAACCAGGATGCATAGGTAGGTTGCAAAGGGGCGAGTTCGGCTGAATAGGGCAGAGGGGCTGAACCAGGGAATGTGTTGGGGGGTGTGGGTGTGGGTGGGGTGAGCAGCAGACCCTGTGAGCTGGGTCACGTCAGGGCCAGGGAGGGGGTGGAAGGGGTTGTGAACAGCTGTCTCTGGAGAACCATCACAAGTGCTGGAGCTGTTGAGCAGGGCACCTGGAAGAGAGGACAGACAAAGGAGAGAAGCAAAGTGCAGAGGAGAGGAGAGGGGAGTGGATGGTGAGGACAGGAGAGGAAAGGAGAGGAAAGGAGTGGAGGGGACCTGAGAAACCTACCTGGTCAAAGGCAGCATATAGACATCCAGGAAGGCAGGCAGGCATGCATGCAGCTCTGGCCTGGGCTCCCTGGATCCCGGGCACACCTCCACCTGTCTTCTCTTGGCTGCCAGCCCTGAGTTCCCTCGTCGGTCAGCACTGTCTTCCCATCCTTCCGTCCCTCTGTGCCAGGGCCCAGGCGTCTGGGCGCTGCTGGCTGACGGAGTGGCAGGGCAGTTGGGCTGCCCAGTGCCAGTGTGGCCAGCACAGAATGCCAGGGGCTAGGACATCACAGAGGGCTCCTGTGGTTGCTAGGCCACGGGGACCCTGCCCATCCAGTTGACCAGCAGCCATGACCCCCACCCTGAACTTGACCTGAGGGGTGGTGGCCAGCCACCAGAGCCAAAGCCCCAGGCCAAAGCAGGTGCAGGTCGGCCGGGCCAAGGGGCTATGGGCAGACTGGTATGTGTCTGGGCAAGGGGCTGGCATCTGACAGCCCAGGGCTGGGGACCAAGTTCCGCCAGGCCCCTGTCCCACCATGTGCACTGACACACAGTCTTGCTGACTGACTGACAGTGCTTGCCCTGAGATACCCACACCAGGTTCCTGGGTGCCCTGAGCTGCCCGTGAGGGTTGGTGGGTACCTGCCTGGACACATGCCTCCGTAATGGAGGCCTCTATTAATCCCATTGCCTACTGACTGCTGCCCTCCTGCCCCTCCTCCTACTCCTCCTCCTTTTCTTCCTCCTCCTCTTCCTCCTCCTCCTCCTACTCCTCCTCCTCCTCCTCCTCCTACTCTTCCTTATCCTCAGAGGCACTCACTCAGGGCCCTTGGCCTAGGCAAGCCAGGGCTGCTGCTCTGGCTGTTGCAGCTTCTATCCAGTGGGTGGGTGCAGGAATCTGTTCCTGTCAGTCCCTGATTCCTGGGACCTTCCATGCCCCTAGCTCCCCCCACTCTCTAGTCCAGACCCCTCCTCAAGGATGCCCCCTTTCCCCTTGCCCTCGGTCCCCCAGCTACCCAATTAACATCTACTGTGTGCCTCCCTGTGCTACTTTACTGCCACCCTGCTTCTTCCCTTAAGACCTGGGGGCCCAGGGCCAGCCCAGCTGCCATCTCAGCATCCAGAAGGAGGACCTGCCCTAACCCCCTGCCACCACACCCACACACACAGCCCTACACACTCACGGGCTCCCCTGCCTGCAGCCTGCCTCTCAAACAGTCTCCTTCTGGCCCCTAGCCCCCTTAAAGCCTCTGCCACAGCCCCCCGCAGACACCTGGGCTTGAGCAGCACAGACATGCAACTGGCATGAGGGGTCATTCTTCTGCTTGATAGATTTTGCTCTTATAATTGAAGGGAAGTTTACACTCACAATACATTTCCTGTGGTAAATACTACACACATATGGTGAAGGATGGGGATGTCTGGGGTCTGTGGACATGAGACTGCTGCCTCACAATCTCTACAACCCAGGATTTAACCTCTCATGTATGAAAACAGTGTGAGAGGTTTTGGACTTCTGGTCTCTTTCCAACTCTTCTATTTCTCTTCTTGCCTTCTCTGTCTCTGACTCTCAAAGGCTCTCACTCAATCTGTCTGCACTCATTAATATTTTACTTATATATTATTTTACTGACAGGCCCAGATATACAAAGAGAGTCACCAGGGCACTGCTGAGCTCTAGCTTGTTTTGTTGGCGATTTCACCTAGGTTTCTGGAGCCTCAGCTTTGTAAGTCTCTCTGGCACAAGCCATACTCTGGCCAATGATATTGCTGGCAGGGGTTCTGGGCGTGGCCTAGGCCTCTGGCATATCAGAGCATGGCTGCTACCCTGTCTGCGGGCCTTCTGAAGTAAGCCCGCAAATGGGAGCTCAGAGCTGGCCTTTAAAGGCTGGGCGTGCTTCCAGGAAGTGCGAAGCAGGGTTCACCCAGGGCCCTGCCTTGCAGAAGCTGTCCAGTGTGCATGTGTATAACTCCGTTTGTGCCTGTGCCTCTAAGGATGTGTGCGAGTGTGTAACTGTGAGAGTGTGTGTTTTTGTGTGTGTGTCAGGGAGGGAGAGAGAGAGAAAACAACAGAATCACTGTGGCAGAGGTGATTTTGTGCAAAACACTTGGCACATTCTGATTTACAGCTCAATATTGAAACCATTGTAGCTCTCCTTGGACCTTGGTCACTTCTCTTCTTTTCAGATGTAAAGACACTGAAGAGGGAGAGGTGTTTGCCCTGACGCTTGCACTGGGAACTAGCAGCTCCCCTGTGTGTGTTTCCAGACTAGGAAACTTGTGGTGCCTGTCCATGTGGAGAGTGTCCTGGATGAGTTCCTTCTCAAGCCTTTTTAGCTAGGTCCCTTTGGAGCTGCATATAGCTAATGATTTGGAGATTTTACTCCTTTGGACAATTCCTTTCCTGATGCACAGTTTCTCTCCAGGTTTTACTAATGAAATGTCTGAATGTCATATCGCATCCATTGTATAAAATGACTACATCAGTGTCTTGCTGTCTCTCTCTCTCTCTCTCTCTCTATATATATATATATATATATATATATATATATATGTATATAAAACATGTAGAGGTCTGAAAATATATTTTGTCTAGAGACCCACACAGCTCTGGATTCGGGTAGTAATGCGGATACTACTGGCCCTTCTGAGCCGCAGTCATGAGAGACATCTCACAGAGCCATTCGTTTACCTCTTGTCACTACAAATCTCTCTCAGCACAAACTACAGCTGCCAAATCATCTACTTCATTCTTGCTCTTTTTGTCCACCGAGTCCTATCCCCAAACTGTAAATCAAAGTCGAATAGACATAGTGCAGTTCCCTGCACACAGGACAGGCTGAGGCTGGACCGGGGAGATGAAATACGACACCCTGCATTTGGCTGGAGCATCACTAAAACTAATTCCAATTTGGAGAGGCGAGGGCAGTTTTGGAGAGTGGGCTGCAGGCCAAGTGTTGCTAATCAGAGTGGGCTAAGACCTAGATGTTCTAAGTGTAACCTTTCCTCACAAACATAAAATAAGAAGGCCACTTGTAAGAAGTATGCGTAGGCATGGAGTGTTTGTCTTCAGTGCTCTGGCACTGATCAACACAGGGCCAGATTTTCTGTCCTTTTCCGTCACTGTCATTTTGTCTCTCTGACTGTCTCTATGAGCCTTCTTCCCTTGACCTTTCGTGGAAGTCAGTGCATGCATCATGAAGTCGGTTTTCCTGGTGTTGAAATTTTCCTTTCTTTGCCCTTTGGATTACTTAGTCTTGTGCATATGGTGTAGTACAGAGGGGAACTGAGGAGACAGCATTCCTGCTGCAGGTAACAGGCATATGTCCATCTCCAGCTGCAGCTGTCCTGACCACTGTGCTTGACTCCCATTCTACAGGGCCCTGTGGCTGACACTCAGCGTAAATGCAGCCCTCCACAATTTCCTGCACCGCATCCTTGTCCTTATTCCATGAGAGCCCAGGTCAAGAGAAGTGAAAATCTACCATCCTGGCACACACATTGTGCTTTCCCTCTATTGGGCCGAATGTAAAGGATCTGTGGTACTGATGGCCACACCAGTGTCCAGATTTTCCATGCAAAACGGCAGCTTCCAGGGTTCTGAAAGAGCGTGTTTTGATGGCTGTGAAATGTCTTTTCCAAGTGCCTCCTGGGGCTTCAAATCCTTTTGAAACCGGAAGTTCGTTCTTATATCTAGGGAACATTCTCACCTCTGGCCAGAAGGCCCTCCCAACTAGGAGCACAGCTCTCCCGGGTTCAGGAGGTCTGCCAGCCTGCTAGCTCCAGGAGGGATTCCTGAGTATGTCCTAAGGCCCCAAGTGGTAACAGGTGTTTCCAATTGCCTTTATTAGCATCAGCCAGGCCCTCAGGTTAGGGGCGGGGCTGTGATCTCCACTGGAAGCTCCTAATTCAGCCAATGGAGGCATCCATCTTCCTTTTGTTTCTCCATAGCAAGGGCCCAGTGAGTTTGTGCTTCCTGTAAGCTGAGCGACTTTGTATGGGACACTCATGCATGCCTACTTCTGGGAATCTCTCTGAGTGTGATGTGTGGACACCAGGACACCATGATCAGGGATTTTGAGGCCACAGAAGCAATTGTCTTAGCCGGACACAAAGGGTAGTTGTAAGGGACGGGTTCATCCAATATTGTTTGGTCAAACAGAGTTCCCATCTATGTTGAAACACAGCTCTTTCTGGGTTCATTCTGGGCTTGTAATCTGCTGCCCTGAGCACTGGACTGAGAGTCTGAAGCCTGAGTAGGCAGCCGAAGGTGACTGGACAGGCTCCTGCCCTTGAATTCTGAGGGGTTCCCAAGGTTACCCTGTTGGCAGTGTTTGGATGATAGTGAGGCATGAGATTGAATCAGGAACTCAGGAGAGGGAGACATGAGAGTCCCTTTGCATGTGCTTTCTTGCTTAGCCAGAATCTGGGCTAGTTGGCTTGCCCTGACCAGCTAGGTTCTCTGTACATAAGTTGCAGGTGAGGCTGGCTACCTTCCCACCCATGCTGTGAGACTACTATAGGTGAGCTCTGAGCACACACAGACACAGACAGACAGACAGACACATACACACCTTAATGTCAGGTCTGGTAGTACAGCATAAGGTTAAGTCTGGTGCTGTCCAGGGTCTGTGGGCATGAGAGCTGCTGCCTTACAATCTATACACACCAGCTTGAACCTGTCATCAATGAACACAGTGTAGGACGTTTTTGAATTCTCATCTCTTTCCAGCAGAAGTGGCTGTGGGCAGGCCTTCCAGAGGCTGCCCAATGAGCATGCTGCAGGGCCGTGTGGGCGGGGCTCAAGGTTTCTGACCAATCACTGACTAGGAGCCTTGACACTCCTGGGCGTTTCCTAGCACACTGGCCAATTATATTGATGGCAGGGTTTCTGGGCGTGGCCTAGGTCTCTGGCATATCAGAGCATGGCTGGTGCCCAGTCTGCGGGCCTTCTGAAGTAAGCCCGACAATGAGAGCTCAGAGCTGGCCTTAAAAGGCTGGGCATGCTTTCAGGAAGTGTGAAGCAGGGTTCACCCAGAGGCCTGCCTTGCAGAAACTGTCCAGTGTGCATGTGTATAAGTCCGTTTGTGCCTGTGCCTCTGTGGATGTGTGCGTGTGTGTAACTGTGAGAGTGTGTGTTTGTGTGTGCCTGTGTGTGTTGTGAGTGAGGGAGAGAGAGAACAACATAATCACTGTGGTACAGGTGATTTTGTGCAAAACACTTGGCACATTCTGATTTACAGCTCAATGTAGACACCATTGTAGCTCTCCTTGGCCCATGGTCACTTTTCTTATTTTCAGATGTCAAGACACTGAAGCGGGAGAGGTTTTTGCCATGAGGCTTGCACTGGGAACTAGCAGCTGCCCTGTGTGTGTTTCCAGACTAGGAAACTTGTGGTGCCTGTCCATGTGGAGAGTCTTCAGGATGATTTCCTTCTCCAGCCTTTTAGCTAGGTCGCATTGGAGCTCCATATAGCTAATGATTTTGAGATTTTACTCCTTTGGACAATTCTTTTCCTGATGCACAGTTTCTCTCCAGTTTTAGCAATCAATTGTCTGAATGTCATATCGCATCCATTGTCGAAAATGACTGCATCAGTGTCTTGCTGTCTCTCTCTATATATATACATATACATAAACACACACACACACACACACACACACACACACACACACACACACACACACACACATATATATATATATATATATATATATATATGTATGTATATATATATATAATGTAGAGGTCTGAAAATATATTTTATCTAGAGACCTGAACAGCTCTGAATTCGGGTAGTAATGCGGATACACCTGGCCCTTCTGTGCCACAGTCATGAGAGACATCTCAGAGAGCCATTCGTTTACCTCTTGTCACTCTACAAATCTCAGCACAAACTACAGCTGCCAAATCATCTACTTCACTCTTGCTCTTTTTGTACACCAAGTCCTATCCCAAAAATGTAAATCAAAGAAGAAATAGACATAGTGCAGTTCCCTGCACACAGGACAGGCTGAGGCTGGACCAGGGAGTTGAAATAAGCCAACATGCATTTGGCAGGAGCATCACCAAAACTACTTCCAATTTGGAGAGGCAAGGGCAGTTTTGGAGAGTGGGCTGCAGGCCGAGTGTTGCTTCTCAGAGTTGGCTAAGACCTAGATGTTCTAAGTGTAACCTTTCCTCACAAACATAAAATAACTATGCCACTTGTAAGAAGTATGCATGGGCATGGAGGGTTTGTCTTCAGTGCTCTGGCACTGATCAACACAGGGTCAGAATTTGTCCTTGTCAGTCACTGTCATTCTGCCTCTCTGACTGTCTCTAAGTGCCTTCTTCCCTGGACACTTCGTTGAAGTAAGTGCATGCATCGTGAAGTCGGTCTTCCTGGTGTTGAAATTTTCCTTTCTTTGCCCTATAGATTACTTAGTCTCATGCATATGGCATAGTACAGAGGGGAACTTAGCAGACAGCGTTCCTGCTGCAGGTAACAGGTATATGTACATCTCCAGCTGCAGCTGTCCAGGCCCTCTGTGCTTGACTCCCATTATCCAGGGCCCTGAGGCTGACACTCAGCCTAAATGCAGCCCTCCTCATACTCCTGCAACTCATCCTTGTCCTTATTCCATGAGAGCCCAGGTGAAGAGAAGTGAAACTCTATCCCCCTGGCACACACATTGTGCTTTCCCTCTATTGGGATGAATGTAAAGGATCTGTGGTACTGATGGCCACACCAGTGTCCAGATTTTGAATGCAAAACGGAAGCTTCCAGGGTTCAGAAAGAGGGTGTTTTGATGGATGTGAAAAGTCTTTTCCAAGTGCCTCCTGGGGTTTCAAATCCTTTTGAAACCTGAAGTTTGTTCTTGTATCTAGGGAATATTCTCACCTCTGGCCCAAAGGCCCTCCCAACTAGGAGCACAGCTATCCCGGGTCAGGAGGTCTGCCAGCCTGCTAGCTCCTGGAGGGATTCCTGAGTATGTCCTCAGCCCCCAAGTGGTAACAGGTGTTTCCAATTGGCTTTAGCATCAGCCAGGCCCTCAGGTGAGGGGCGGGGCTGTGATCTCCACTGGAAGCTCCTAATGCAGCCAATGGAGGCATCCAACTTCCTTTTGTCTTTCCATAGCAAGGGCCCAGGGAGTTTGTGCTTCCTGCAAGCAAGCGACATTGTATGGGACACTCATGCATGCCTACTTCTGGGAATCAATCTGAGTGTGATGTGTGTACACCAGGACACCATGATCAGGGATTTTGAGGCCACAGGAGCAACTGCCTTAGCCGGACCCAAAGGGTAGGTGTAAGGGGAAGGGTTCATCCACTATTCTTTGGTCAAACACAGTTCCCATCTATGTTGAAACACAGCTCTTTCTGGGTTCATTCTTGGCTTGTAATCTGCTGCCCTGAGCAGTGGCCTCAGAGTCTGGAGGCTGAGTAGGCAGCCAAACATGACTGGACAGGCTCCTGCCCTTGAATTCTGAGGGGTGCCCCAGCTTACGCCGTTGTAAGTTTTTGGATGATAGTGAGGCATGAAATTGAATCGGGAATTCAGGAGAGGGAGACATGAGAGTCCCTTTTCATGTGCATTCTTGCTTAGCCAGAATCTGTGATAGCTGGCTTGCCCTGACCAGCTAGGTTCTCTGTATATAAGTGGCAAGTGAGGCTGGATACCTTCCAACAATGCTCTGAGACTACTATAGGTGAGCTCTGAGCACACACAGACATAGACAGACAGACAGACACACACACACATTACTGTCAGGTCTGGTAGTACAGCATATGGTGAAGGCTGGGGCTGTCTGGGGTCTGTGGGCATGAGATCTACTGCCTTACAATCTTTACAAGCCAGCTTTGAACCTGTCATCAATGAACACAGTGTAGGATGTTTTTGAATTCTCATCTCTTTCCAGAAGAAGTGGCTGGTGGGAGTGACTTCTAGCGGCTGCCCACTGTGCTTGCTTCAGGGCCGTGTGGGCGGTGCTCAAGGTTGCTGGCCAATCACTTACTAGGGGCCCTGACACTCCTGGGCGTGTGCCAGCACACTAGCCAATGATATGGCTGGCAGGGGTTCTGGGCGTGGCATAGGCATCTGGCCTATCAGAGCATGGCTGGTGCCCTGTCTGCAGGCCATCTGAAGTAAAACCGACAATGGGAGCTCAGAGCTGGCCTTAAAAGGCTGGGAGTGCTTCCAGTAAGTGCGAAGCAGGGTTCACCCAGGGACATGCCTTGCAGTAGCTGTCCAATGTGCATGTGTATAACTTCGTTTGTGCCTGTGCCTCTGGATGTGTGCGAGTGTATAACTGTGAGAGTGTGTATTTGTGTGTGCTTGTGTGTGTGTGTGTGTGTGTGTGAGGGAGGGAGAGAGAGAGAGAACAACAGAATCACTGTGGCACAGGTGATTTTGTGCAAAACAGTTGGCACATACTGATATACAGCTCAATATTTACACCATTTTAGCTCTCCTTGGCACTTGGTCACTTTTCTTCTTTTTAGATGTAAAACCACTGAAGAGGGAGAGGTTTTTGCCCTGAGGCTTGCACTGGGAACTAGCAGCTGCCCAGTGTGTGTTTCCAGATTAGGAAACTTGTGGTGCCTGTCCATGTGGAGAGTGTCCTGGATGAGTTCCTTCTCGAGCCTTTTTAGCTAGGTCCCGTTGGAGCTACATATAGCTAATGATTTGGAGATTTTACTCCTTTGGACTATTCTTTTCCTGATGCACAGTTTCTATCCAGGTTTTAGCAATCAATTGTCTGAAAGGCATATCGCATCCATTATAGAAAATGATTACATCAGTGTATTTCTCTCTCTCTGTGTCTCTCTCTCTGTCTCTCTCTCTCTCTCTCTCTCTATATATATATATATATATATATATATATATATATATAACACGTAGAGGTCTGAAAATATATTTTAGCTAGAGACCTGCACAGCTCTGGATTCAGGTAGTAATGCGTATAAACCTGGCCCTTCTGTGCCACAGTCATGAGAGACATCTCACAGAGCCATTCATTTACCTCTTGTCACTCTACAAATCTCTCAGCACAAACTACAGCTGCCAAATCATCTATTTCCCTCTTCCTCTTTTTTTCCACCGAGTCCTATCCCAAAACTGTAAATCAAAGAAAAAAATAGACATAGTGCAGTTCTTTGCACACAGGACAAGCTGAGGCTGGACCAGGGAGATGAAATACTCCAGCCTACATCTTGACAGGAGCATCACTAAAACTATTTCCAATTTGGAGAGGCAAGGACAGTTTTGGAGAGTGGGCTGCAGGTCAAGTGTTGCTTCTCATAGTGGGCTAAGACCTAGATGTTCTAAGTGTAACCTTTCCTCACAAACGTAAAATAACAATGCCAATTTTAAGAAGTATGCATGGGCATGGAGGGTTTGTCTTCAGTGCTCTGGCACTGATCAACACAGGGCCAGAATTTATGTCTTTTTCCTTCACTGTCATTCTGTGTCTCTGACTGTCTCTGCGTGCCTTCTTCCCTGTACCCTTCGTGGAATTCAGTGCATGCATCGTGAAATCAGTATTCCTGGTGTTGAAATTTTCCTTTCTTTGCCCTTTGGATTATTTAGTCTCATGCATATGGCGTAGTACAGATTGGAACTGAGGAGACAGCGTTCCTGCTGCAGGTAACAGGCATATGTCCATCTCCTGCTGCAGCTGTCCAACCCTCTGTGCTTGACTCACATTCTGCAGGGCCCTGAGGCAGACACTCAGACTAAATGCAGCTATCCTCAATTTCCTGCACTGCATCCTTGTCCTTATTCCATGAGAGCCCAGGTCAAGAGAAGTGAAACTCTACCACCCTGGCACACACATTGTGTGTTCCCTCTATTGGGCCAAATAAAAAGGATCTGTGGTACTGATGGCCACACCAGTGTTCAGATTTTCCACGCAAAACGGAAGCTTCCAGGGTTCAGAAAGAGGGTGTTTTGATGGCTATGAAATGTCTTTTGCAAAGCCTCCTGGGGTTTCAAATCCTTTTGAAACCTGAAGTTCTTTCTTGTATCTAGGGAATATTCTCACCTCTGGAGCGAAGGCCCTCCCAACTAGGAGCACAGCTATCCCAAGGTCAGGAGGTCTGTCAGCCTGCTAGCTCCTGGAGGGATTCCTGAGTATGTGCTCAGATCCCAAGTGTTAACAGGTGTTTCCAATTGCCTTTATTAGAAGCAGCCCCGCGCTCAGGTGAGGGGTGGGGCCATGATCTCCAATGGAAGCTCCTAATTCAGCCAATGGAGGCATCCATCTTCTTTTTGTCTCTCTATAGCAAGGGCCCTGGGAGTTTGTGCTTACTGCAAGCAGAGCGACTTTGTATGGGACACTCATGCATGCCTATTTCTGGGAATCTCTCTGAGTGTGATGTGTGGATACCAGGACACCATGATCAGTGATTGTGAGCAATTGCCTTAGCTGGACCCAAAGGGGAGGTGTAAGGGGCCGGGTTCATCCACTATTGTTTGGTCAAACACAGTTCCCATCTATGTTGGAACTCTTTCTGGGTTCTTTCTGGGCTTGTAATCTGCTGCCCTGAGAAGTGGACTGGGAGCCTGGAGGCTGCGTATGCACCCAAACGTGACTGTACAGGGTCCTGCCCCGATTCTGAGGGGTGCCCTAGCTTCCCCCGTTGGCAGTGTTTGGATGATAGTGAGGCATAAGATTGAATCGGGATCTCAGGAGAGCGCGACATGAGAGTCCCTTTGCATATGCATTCTTGCTGAGCCAGAATCTGTGCTAGCTGACTTTCCCTATCCAGCTAGGTTCTCTGTACATAAGTTCCAGGTGAGGCTGGCTACCTTTCCACCCATGCTCTGAGACTACTATAGGTGAGTTCTGAGCACACACAGACACACACAGTCAGACAGAGAGACAGACCCACACACACACATTACTGTCAGGTATGGTAGTACAGCATATGGTGAAGGCTGGGGCTGTCTGGGGTCTGTGGGCATGAGAGCTGCTGCCTTACAATCTCTACAAGCCAGGTTTGAACCTGTCATCAATGAACACAATATAGGAGGTTTTTCAATTCTGGTCTCTTTCCAACTCATCTATTCCTCTTCTTGCCTTCTCTGTCTCTAACTCTCACATGCTCTCACACACTCTGTCTTCTCTCATTAATATTTTACTTATATACGTATTTTAATGACAGGCCAAGATATACAAAGAGAGTTACCAGAGCACTGCTGTGCTCTGGCTTGTTGTGTTGGCGATTTCACCTAGGCTACTGGAGCCTCAGTTTGCATGTCTTTCTGACACAGCCATATTCTGTCTCCTCATTTCCATGCCAATATCACTCATAGTTTATATTAAAGATATACATACATTTATAAATATATATATATTTATATATCTGTAATTTTTAGAATTGTTGACATATGTATTTGACCTTAATTCAGAAATACCACATTTATAACAGCCTAGTTTTTTCAGAAATAATTGGCCATATAGTTGGAGCAGCATTCAAATCAAATATAAATAATAGAACCTTCCAGTAGCATTTCTAATAGTTTTTCTAACAGCATCCTTATTGTAATTATCATAGCCCAGAACTTCCCTTCTTTTTCTAGTGTAAGCCACAATACGTATGTGTTTGTTTTCTTTTTCTGGAAATCTTAATTTCCATGGATCCTGAAGTGTTAGGGAATATATGAAGCAGGTCTTCTTGTGGTTTTTGTTTTCATTTTTTTTTATTTTTTAAAGTCCTCCTAGATCATCCCCATTTATTTGCATATTTATTTATTTAGTCAGGTATCACATGACTGGTCATTTCTTCTGCTTGATAGATTTTCTCTTATAATTGAAGGGAACTTTTGACGCACAATACATTTCCTGGGGGAAATACTACACACATATGGTGAAGGCTTGGATTGTCTCGGGTCTGTGGGTATTAGAGCTGCTGCTTTACAATCTCTACAACCCAGATTTGAACCTGTCATGAATGAACACAGTCTAGGGGGGTTTTGTCTTCTGGTCTATTTCCAACTCTTCTATTTCTCTTCTCGCCATCTCTGTCTCTGACTCTCACAGGCTCTAACTCACTCTGTCTGCACTCATTAATATTTTACGTATATATTCTTTTACTGACAGGCCCAGATACACAAAGAGAGTTGCCAGAGCACTGTTGAGCTATGGCTTGTTTTGTGGCGATTTCACCTAGATTTCTGGAGCCTCAGCTTTGTAAGTCTCTCTGGCACAAGCCATACTCTGTCTCCTCATAGCCATGTCAGTATCCCTCATAGTTGATAATAAAGATACACATACATATATGTACTTATATATACATATATATATATCAGTTATTTTTAGAATTGTTGACTTTTTTATTTGATCTTAATGCAGAATTACCGCATTTATAACAGCCTCCTTATTCATAAATAATTGGTCACATAGTTGGAGCAGGATTAAACTACAATTTTAAATTAGAAACATTCCAGGAATATTTCCAATAGACTTTATATCAGTATCCTTATTGTAATTATCATAGCACAGAACTTGCCTCCATTTTCTAGTGTAAGCTTCAATATGTATGTGTTTCTTTTCATTCTCGGTAATTCTTAATTTGCCTGGACCCTGAAGTATCAGGAAATTTTTGAAGCAGCCCTCTGTTTCTCAGGAGACGTTTTCTATGTCTCTGCTGTAATCAGGTCTTCCTGTGGTCTTTGTTTTTATTTTTTAATTTTTTCAAATCCTCCTAGATCATCCCCATTTTATTGCATATTTATTTATTTATTTAGTCCAATATCACCTGACATGAGGGGTCATTTCTTCTGCCTGACAGATTTTCTCTTATAATTGAAGGGAACTTCTGACGCACAATACATTTCCTTTTGATGATACTACATACTACTACAACTACTACTGCACTGTTTTTGACAGTAACATTCAATGCATAATGGATTATTATTGCATGGCTCTAGAGAATGCTCACTATTTAACCTACAATGTTTCTAACCTCCCAAATATTTATTCTGTTATTTCTTGGGGGATGAATGGTTTACAGTCAACAGTTATATGTAATAGTGGGCAAGAGGGGTAATTTTTGCCACTTTCCCTGTATTTCTGTACATCACTAGTAACTTTCTTATTGAGGAGAAGAAAACAGTCATAAATTGATAGAGCAGGGCCCAAGCAGGAAGAGAGACAGAGAGACAGCTGCAGCTCTGATTTGCCAGTAGCCCAGCTTTTCCCTAGCTGGGTAAGTGGTGACCAGGGGCTCAAAATGGGGTCTTGGGCTTCCACATAGTTCTCTGGCATTCTTGCTTAGCCAGAATCTGGGCTAGCCGGCTTGCCCTGACCAGCTAGGTTCTCTGTACATAAGTTGCAGTTGGGGTTGGCTACCTTGACACCCATGCTCTGAGACTACTACAAGTGAGCTCTGAACACACACAGACACACAGAGAAAGAGAGAGACCAACACACACACACACACACACACCACATTACTGTCACGTCTGGTAGTACAGCATATGGTGAAAGCTGGGGCTGTTTGGGGTCTGTGGGCATGAGAGCTGCTGCCTTACAATCTCTACAAACCACGTTTGAACCTGTCATCAATGAAAACAGTGTAGGAGGTTTTTGAATTCTGGTCTCTTTCCAACTCATCTATTTCTCTTCTTGCCTTCTCTGTTCCTAAATCTCACATGCTCTCACACACTCTGCCTTCACTCATGGTATTCAAGGCTGCTGGCCTATCACTGACTAGAGGCCCTGACCCTCCTGGGCGTGTCCAAGCACACTGGCCATTGAGATTGCTGGCAGGGGTTCTGGGCGTGGCCTAGGCCTCTGGCATATCAGAGCCTGGCTGGCGCCCTGTGTGCGGGCCTTCTGAAAGAATCCCCGCAATGGGAGCTCAGAGCTGGCCTTAAAAGACTGGGCCTGCTTCCAGGAAGTGCGAAGCAGGGTTCAGCCCAGGGCCCTGCCTTGCAGAAGCTTTCCAGTGTGCATATGTATAACTCCATTGGTGCCTGTGCCTCTGTGGATGAGTGCGTGTGTGTGACTGTGAGAGAGTGTGTGTGTGTGTGTTTGTGTGTGAGGGAGTGAGAGAGAGAGAGAGAAACCGAATCACTGTGGCACAGGTGATTTTGTGGAAAGCACTTGGCACATTCTGATTTACAGCTCAATATGACACCATTAAAGCTCTCCTTGGTCATTGGCCACTTTTCTTCTTTTCAGATGTGAAGACACTGAAGAGGGAGAGGTTTTTGCCCTGTGGCTTGCACTGGGAACTAGCAGCTGCCCTGTGTGTGTTGCCAGACTAGGAAACTTGTGAGCCTGTCCATGTGGAGTATCTCCTGGATGAGTTCCTACTCGAGCCTTTTTTGCTCAGTCCGTTGGAGCTGCATATAGCTAATGATTTGGAGATTTTACTCCTTTGGACAATTCTTTTCCTGATGCACAGTTTTCCTCCAGGTTTTAGCAATCAATTGTTTGAATGTCATATCGAATCCATTGTAGAAAATGACTACATCAGTATCTCGCTCTGTCTCTATATATAAGTAACATGTAGAGGTCTGAAAATATTTTTTAGCTAGAGACCTGCACAGCTCTGGATTAGGGTAGTAATGCGGAAACCCCTGGACCTTCTGAGCCACAGTCATGAGAGACAACTCGCAGAGCCATTCGTATACCTCTTATCACTCTACAAATCTCTCTCATCACAAACTACATATGCCAAAACATCAACTTCCCTCTTGCTATTTTTGTCCACCGAGTCCTATCCCAAATCTGTAAATCAAAGAAGTAATAGAAATACTGTAGTTCCCTGCAGACAGCACAGGCTAAGGGTGGACCAGGGAGATGCAATACGCCAGCCTGCATCTTGGCTGGAGCATCAAAGACTACTTCCAATTTGGAGATGCGAGGGAAGTTTTGGAGAGTGGGCTGCCAGTCAAGTGTTGCTTCTCAGAGTGGCTAAATCCTAGATGTCCTAAGTGTTACCTTTCCTCACAAACATAAAATAGCAATGCCACTTGTAAGAAGTATGCATGGGCATGGAGGGTTTGTCTTTAGTGCTCTGGCACTGATCAACACAGGGCCAGAATTTCAGTCCTTTTATGTCACTGTCATCCTGTCTCTCTGACTGTCTCTACGTGCCTTCTTCACTGGACCCTTACTGGAAGTCAGTGCATGCATCGTGAACTCAGACTTTCTGGTGTTGAAATTTTCCTTTCTTTGCCCTTTGGATTATTTAGTCTCATGTGTATGGTGTAGTACATTGGGGAAATGCGGAGACAGCATTCCTGCTGCAGGTTCCAGGCATATTTCCATCTCCAGATGCAGCTGTCCAGGCCCTCTGTGCTTGACTCCCATTCTCCTGGGCCCTGAGGCTGACATTCCGCCTAAATGCAGCCCTCCTCAATTTCCTGCACCGCAACCTTGCCCTTATTCCATGAGAGCCCAGGTCAAGAGAAGTGAAACTCTATCCCCCTGGCACACACATTGTACTTTCCCTCTATTTGGCCGAATAAAAAGGATCTGTGGTACTGATGGCCACACCAGTGTTCAGATTTTCCACGCAAAATGGAAGCTTCCAGGGTTCAGAAAGAGGGTTTTTGGTGGCTGTGAAAAGTCTTTTCCAAGTGCCTCATGGGGTTTCAAATCCTTTTGAAACGTGAAGTACTTTCTTTTATCTAGGGAATATTCTCATCTCTAACCAGAAGGTCCGCCCAACTAGGAGTACATCTATCCCGGGGTCAGGAGGTCTGCCTGCCTGCTAGCTCGTGGAGGGATTCCTGAGTATGTCCTCAGATCCCAAGTGGTAAAAGGTGTTTCCAATTGCCTTTATTAGCAGCAGCCAGGCCTTCTGGTGAGGTGTGGGGCTGTGATCTCCACTGAAATCTCCGAATTCAGCCAATGGAGGCATCCGTCTTCCTTTTGTCTCTGCATAGCAAGGGCCCGGGAGTTTGTGCTTCCTGCAAGCAGAGCAAATTTGTATGGGACAATCATGGATGCCTACTTCTGGGAATCTATCTGAGTGTGATGTGTTGACACCAGGACACCATGATCAGGGATGTGAGGCAACAGGAGCAATTGCCTTAGCAGGACCCAAAGGGTAGTTGTAAGGGGCTGGGTTCATTCACTAATGTTTGGTCGAACACAGTTCCCATCTATGTGGAAACACAGCTCTGGGTACTTTCTGGGCTTGTAGTCTTCTTCCCTGAGCAGTGGACTGAGAACCTGGAGGCTGAGTAGGCAGCCAAACGTGACTGGACAGGTTCATGCGCCTGAATTATGATGGGTGCCCCAGCTTCCCCCCTTGGCAGTGTTTGGATGATAATGAGGCCTGGGATTGAATCGGGAACTCAGGAGAGCAAGACATGAGAGTCCCTTTGCATATGCATTCTTGCTTAGCCAGAATCTGGGCTAGCTAGCTTTCCCTGACCAGCTAGGTTCTCTGTACATAAGTTGCTTGTGAGGCTGGCTACCTTGACACCCATGCTCTGAGACTACTACAGGTGAGCTCTGAGCACACACAGACACAGACAGACAGACAGACAGACAGACAGACACACGCATTACTGTCAGGTCTGGTAGTACAGCATATGGTGAAGGCTGGGGCTGTCTGGGGTCTGTGGGCATGAGAGCTGATGCCTTACAATCTCTACAAGCCAGATTAGAACCTGTCATCAATGAACATAGTGTAGGAGGTTTTTGAATTCTGGTCTCTTTCCAACTCATCTATTTCTCTTCTTGCCTTTTCTGTCCCTATCACATGTTCTCACACACTCTGTCTTCACTCATTAATATTTTACTCATATACTTATTTTACTGACATGCCCAGATATACAAAGAGAGTTACCAGAGCACTGCTGAGCTCTGGCTTGTTGTGTTGGTGATTTCACCTATGCTAATGGAGCTTAAGTTTGTAAGTCTTTGTGACACAAGCCGTATTCTGTCTCCTCATTTCTATGCCAATATCACTCAGAGTTTATAATAAAGATATACATACATATATATACATATATATTTATATATCTGTCATTTTTTGAATTGTCGACCAATGTATTTGACCTTAATTCAGAATTACCACATTTATAACAGCCTAGTTTTTCAGAAATAATTGGCCATATAGTTGGAGCAGCATTAAATACAAATATAAGTAATAGAAACTTTCAGTAGCATTTCTTTTTCTAATTTTTCATTTAAGAAAGGATTAATGAACAAAAACATAAGGTAGGTGGGTTACAACTCCACACAATTCCCACCACCCAATCCCCATAACCCACCTCCTCCCATGATAGCTTTCCCATTCTCTAGCCCTCTGGGAGCATGGACACAGGGTCATTGAGGGTTGCAGAAGGTAGAAGGTCTGGCTTCTGTAATTGCTTCCCCACTGAACATGTGCGTTGACTGGTCAGTCCATACTCCCAGTCTTCCTTTCTCTTTCCCTTGTAAGGTGTGTCTCTGGGGAAGCAGAGCTCCTGCACACATTGGTGGGGTCTTCAATCCAGGGAAGCCTGGCCAGCATCCTGGTCGCTTCTGGAACCGGGTGATTGAAAAGAGAGTTAACATAAGAAGACAAACAGTTTGTTGAGCAATCATGGATCCCAAGCTTGGAATAGTCGAGAGGAAGTGTTAGGGAGGTACTCACTGCAAACTCTAGTGTACTTCTGCTTTCAGGTATATATTTTGCAGTAGTTTATGGATACGTGTGCACATAAGCTCTCTCTCACAGAAACTGGTGTATATCTAGATTATGGGACTTTGTAGTGAACTACCTGAGATGAAATTAGAGTGTACTATAAAAGGAAAGGTCTCACCCGAGTAATGAAGTTGAAGGGTTGTCATTCCACACGTGAAGTCTCTGGATACAGTCTGAGGTGAAGCATGTTGAGGTGGCAATCGTTGCATTGGTTAGATTGTGATCGGCGGATGCAATATTATTTGGTTTGGATTGGGAGATGCCTACGGGAAAGTGAGCCCTATCCAAGGGTTCCAGGACTGGGGGAATTAGGGGCTCTATAGTGGAGATGTGAGGTTCCTGCTGTCTTAGGGTTCAAAAAGACAACCGATAGTTAATATTATCATCACATTATTTGTTAATTGGGTTAACTTTGAAAAGTCCCTTTGTTATGGTTTGCTGTACAGTATCCAGTATCTTGTATATAGCTGTGCTATTGGATGCTTCTAATCTACTTGGTCTAGGCTTTTGAGAGAGTCCACATATCAAATACATAGCCTATATATTAAAAAGATTCAGTTTGTCTTTTGAGAAACTCTGAGACATACAATTGATTTCCCCCTCTCATATTAATTAACTACTGATTTATATGTCTACGTTTTGCTAGGAGTGTACATAAACACCATTCCCACCACCAAAGGACTGTGACCCATCCCTCCCGCCCACTCCCACCCCCCACTGGCCCAGGAAGCTACATGCCTACCCCTCACCACTGGGTTTTTGCTTTGGTGCCCTACTTACAATTTGATCAGGTCCTGATTTTAGTTTCCCTTTCAGATCTTCTTAGTCAGCTTCTGTTGATTAGTGGGATCATCCCATACTCATCTTTATATTTCTGATTTAGTTCACTTAACATAATTCCTTCTAGCTCTGTCCAACATGGGTCAGAGTAGGTGGGTTCATTGTTTTTGATAGCTGCATAGTATTCCATTGTGTATATATACCACAGCTTTCTCAGCCACTCATCTGTTGTTGGGCACCTGGGTTGCTTCCAGGTTTTAGCTATTATGAATTGTGCTGCTATGAACATAGGAGTACACACCTCTTTTTGGTTGGGTGTTATGGAGTCCTTGGGGTATAACCCCAGGAGAGGAATTACTGGGTCATATGGAAGGTCCATGTCTAGCCTTCTGAGAGTTTTCCAGACTGCTCTCCACAGAGGCTGTACCAATTTACATTCCCACCAGAAATGTAAAACGGTTCCTCTGTCCCCACATCCTCTCCAGCATTTGTTGCTGCTGTCCTTTTTGATGTAAGCCATTCTTACAGGAGTGAGGTGGTATCTTAGTGTTTTCTTAATTTGCATTTCTCTGACAATCAGTGACCTAGAGCAGTTTTTCATATGTTTGTTAGCCTTTTGGATCTCCTCTGAGGTGAATGTTTTGTTCATTTCCTCTGCCCATTTTTGGATGGGGTCATTTGCTTTTTTGCAGCTAAGTTTGCTGAGCTCTTTATATATTTTGGTGATTAGTTTCTTGTCTGATGTTTGGCATGTGAAGATCTCCCATTCTGTAAGGGGTCTCTCTGTTTGTTTAATAGTTTCTTTGGATGTCCAGAAGCTTTTCAATTTGATGTAGTCCTGTGGTTTTTATTATTTTTTTATGTTTTCAAATCCTCCTAGATCATCCCAATATATTTGCATATTTATTTATATATTTAGTCTGATATCACAAGAGGGGTCATTTCTTCTGCCTGATAGATTTTCTCTTATAATTGAAGGGAACTTTGGACACACAATACATTTCCTTTTGCAGATACTACACAATACTACAACAACTACTGCACTGTTTTTGACAGTGACATCCAATGCACAATGGATTAGTATTGCATGGCTCTAAAGAATGTTCCCTATGTAACCTACAAAGTTTTTAACCTCACAAATATTTATCCTGTTCTTTCATGGGGGATGAATGGTTTACAATCAACAGTTACATGTAATAGTGGCTACGGGGTAATTTTTCCCACTTTTCCTGTATTTCTGTACATCATTTGTAACTTTCCTATTGAGGAGAAGGAAACTGTCATAAATTGAAAGAGCAGGGCCCAAGCAGGAAGAGTGACAGTGAGACAGCTGAACCTCTGATTTTTCACTAGCCCAGCTTTTCCCTAATTGGGTAAGTGGTCACCAGGGTCTCAAAATGGGGTCTTGGGCTTCCACATAGTTCTCTGGCATTCTTGTTTAGCCAGATTCTGGGCTAGCTGGCTTGCCCTGACTAGCTAGGTTCTCTGTACATAAGTTTCAGGTGAGGATGGCTACCTTGGCACTCATGCTCTGAGACTACTACAGGTGAGCTCTGAGCACACAAAGACGCACACAGACAGACAGACACACACACACACATTACTGTCAGGTCTGGTAGTACAGCATATGGTGAAGACTGGGGCTGTCTGGGGTCTGTGGGCATGAGAGCTGCTGACTTACAATCTCTACAAGCCAGGTTTGAACCTGTCATCAATGAATACAGTGTAGGAGGTTTTTGAATTCTGGTCTCTTTCCAACTCATCTATTTCTCTTCTCGCCTTCTCTAACTCTCACATTCTCTGGCTGGCTGGGGGCGTGTCCCTGGAACAACAGGCCAATCAGAGTCGAGCTGATGTGGCTGGTGGGCGGGCCTTCCAGAGGCTGCCCAATGAGCGTGCTCCAAGGCCTTGTTGGTGGTGCTCAAGGCCGCTGGCCAATCACTCACTAGGGGCTCGGACCCTCCTGGGCATGTCCAAGCACACTGGCCAATGAGATTGCTGGCAGGGCTTCTGGACTTGGCCTAGGCTTCTGGCCTATCAGAGCATGGCTGGCGCCCTGTGAGTGGGCCATTTGAAGGAAGCCTGACTTTGAGAGCTCAGAGCTGTCCTTAGAAGGCTGGGCGTGCTTCCAGGAAGTGAGAAACAGGGTTAAGCCCTGGGCCCTGCCTTACAGAAGCTGTCCAGTGCGCATGTGTAACTCCGTTTGTGCCTGTGCCTCTGTGGATGTGTGAGTGTGTGACTGTGAGAGTATGTGTTTTTGTGTGTGTGTGTGTGTGAGGGAGGGAGAGACAGAGAGAACAACAGAATCACTGTGGCACAGGTGATTTTGTGCAAAACTCTTGGCACATTCTGATTTACAGCTCAATATTGACACCATTGTAGCTCTCCTTGGCTCTTGGTCACTTTTCTTCTTTTCAGATGTAATGACACTGAATAGGGAGAGGTTTTTGCCCTGAGGCTTGCACTGGGAACTAGCAGCTGCCCTGTGTGTGTTGCCAGACTAGGAAACTTGTGGTGCCTGTCCATGTGGAGAGTCTCCTGGATGAGATCCTTCTCGAGCCTATTTCGCTGGGTACTTTTGGATCTGCATATAGCTAATGATTTGGAGATTTTACTCCTTTGGACAATTATTTTCCTGATGCACAGTTTCTCTCCAGATTTTAGCAATCAATTGTTTGAATGTCATATCGAATCCATTGTAGAAAATGACTACATCAGTGTCTCTCTCTCTCTCTCTCTCTCTCTATATATATATATATATATATATATATATATATATATATATATATATATATTTAGAGGTCTGAAAATATTCTTAGCTAGAGACCTGCTCAGCGCTGGATTATTGTAGTAATGCTGATACACCTGGCCCTTCTGAGCCACAGACATGAGAGTCATCTCACAGAGCCATTCCTATACCTCTTTTTAATTTTTTTATTTAAGAAAGGATTAGTGAACAAAAACATAAGGTAGAAGGGGTACAACTCCACACAATTCCCACCACGCAATCCCCATAATCCCCCCTCCCATGGTAGCTTTCCCATTCTCTAGCCCTCTGGGAGCATGGACACAGGGTCGTTGAGGGTTGCAGAAGGTAGAAGGTCTGGCTTCTGTAATTGCTTCCCTGCTGAACATGGGCGTTGACTGGTAGGTTCATACTCCCAGCCTGCCTCTCTCTTTCCCTAGTAAGGTGTGTCTCTGGGGAAACTGAGCTCCAGGACACGTTGGTGGGGTCTTCAATACAGGGAAGCCTAGCCAGCATCCTGGTGGCATCTGGAACCTGGTGATTGAAAAGAGAGTTAACATATGAGGCCAAACAGTTTGTTGAGCAATCATAGATCCCAAGCTTGGAATAGTGGAGAGGAAGTGTTAGGGAGGTACTCACTGCAAACTCTAGTGTACTTCTGTTTTCAGGTATATATTTTGCAGTAGTTTATGGATACGTGTGCACATAAGCTCTCTCTCACAGAAACTGGTGTATATCTAGATTATGGGACTTTGTTAGAAAGTGAACTACCTGAGATGAAATTAGAGTGTACTATAAAAGGAAAGGTCTCACCCGAGTAATGAAGTTGAAGGGTTGTCATTCCACACGTGAAGTCTCTGGATACAGTCTGAGGTGAAGCATATTGAGGTGGCAATCATTGCTTTGGTTAGGTTGTGATCAGCGGATGCAATATTATTTGGTTTGGATTGGGAGATGCATACAGGAAAGTGGGCCCTATCCAAGGGTTCCAGGACTTGGGGAAGTAGGGGCTCTATAATGAAGATGTGAGGTTCCTGCTGTCTTAGGGTTCAAAAAGACAATCGATAGTTAATATTATCATCACTTAATATTATCATCACACCATTCCCACCACCAAAGGGCTGTGACCCATCCCTCCCGCCCACTCCCACCCCCCACTGGCCCAGGAAGCTACATGTCTACCCCTCACCACTGGGTTTTAACAAGATCTTGGCCAACTGGATACAGCAACACATCAAAAAGATTGTTCATCATGACCAAGTGGGATTCATCCCAGGAATGCAAGGCTGGTTCAATATCCATAAGTCAATCAATGTCATTCACCACATCAATAAAAGCAAAGCCAAAAACCACATGATTATCTCAATAGATGCAGAGAAAGCCTGTGACAAAATCCAATACCTATTCATGCTCAAAACTCTACAAAAAATGGGAGTAGATGGGAAATTCCTCAAGATAGGGGAGTCTATATATAGCAAACCTACAGCCAACATCATACTCAATGGACAGAAGCTGAAAGCATTTCCCCTCAGATCGGGGACTAGACAGGGCTGTCCACTGTCACCTTACTCTTCAACATAGTATTGGAAGTTCTTGCCATAGCAATCGGGCAAGAGAAAGAAATCAAAGGGATACAGATTGGAAGGGAAGAAGTCAAGCTCTCACTATTTGCAGATGATATGATAGAATACATAGAAAGACCTAAAGAATCCAGTAGAAAATTACTGGAAGTTATTGGGCAATATAGCAAGGTATCAGGCTACAAAATCAATGTACAAAAATCAGTGGCATTTCTTTATGCAAACACTAAATCTGAAGAAGAAGACATCCAGAAACCACTCCCATTTTGTGTTTCAGCAAAATCAATCAAATACCTAGGAATAAAGTTGGCCAAAGAAGTGAAAGACTTGTATACTGAAAACTATGAGTCGCTACTCAAGGAAATAGAAACTGATACCAAGAAATGGAAAGATATCCCATGCTCATGGATTGGAAGAATAAATATCATCAAAATGAATATTCTCCCCAGAGCCATATACAAATTTAATGCAATACCCATCAAAGTTCCACCAAGCTTCTTTAAGAGAATAGAACAAACACTACAATCATTTATCTGGAACCTGAAAAAACCTAGAATTGCCAAAACCATCTTAAGGAAAAGAAACAGAAATGGAGGCATCAGACTCCCAGACCTTAAACAATATTTTAAAGCCATCATCATCAAAACATAATGCAGAATAACCACATTTATAACAGCTTCTTTATTCATATTTATATATGTATATATATCTTTGATATAAACTCTGAGTGATACTGGCAAACAGCATTCCTATCCCCTGGCACACACATTGTGCTTCCCCTCTATTGGGCCGAATGTAAAGAGTCTGTGGTACTGATGGCCACACCAGTGTCCAGATTTTCACGACTACTATAGGTGAGTTCTGAGCACACACAGACACACACAGACAGACAGACACACACACACACACACACACACACACACACATATACATTAGTGTCAGAACTGGTAGTTCAGCATATGGTGAAGGCTGGGGCATCTGGGGTCTATGGACATGAGAGCTGCTGCCTTACAATCTCTACAAGCCAGGTTTAAAACCGTCATCAATGAACACAATGTAGGAGGTTTTTGACGTCTGGTCTCTTTCCAACTCATCTATTTCTCTTCTCGCCTTCTATGTCTCTAACTCTCACATCCTCTCACACACTCTGTCTTCACTCATTAATATTTTACTTATATACTTATTTTACTGACAGGCCCAGATATACAAAGAGAGTTACCAGAGCACTGCTGAGCTCTGGCTTGTTGTGTTGGCGATTTCACCTAGGCTACTGGAGCCTCAGTTTGTAAGTCTTTCTGACACAAGCCATATTCTGTCTCCTCATTTCCATGTCAGTATCACTCAGAGTTTATAATAAAGTGATTTTTTTGCAAAACACTTGGTACATTCTGATTTACAGCTCAATATTGGCATCATTGTAGCTCTCTTTGGCCCTTGGTCACTTTTCTTCTATTCAGATGTAAAAACACTGAAGAGGGAGAGGTTTTTGCCCTGAGACTTGCACTGGAAACTACCAGATGCACTGTGTCTGTTGCCAGACTAGGAAACTTGTGGTGCCTGTCCATGTGGAGTGTCTCCTTGATGAGTTCCATCTCAAGCCTTTTTTGCTCTGTCCCATTGGAGCTGCATATAGCTAATGATTTTGAGATTTTACTCCTTTGGAAAATTCTTTTCCTGATGCACAGTTTCTCTCCAGGTTTTAGAAATCAATTGTCTGAATGTCACATCGAATCCATTGTAGAAAATGATTACATCAGTGTTGCACTCTCTCTCTCTCTATATATATATATACATATACATATACATATACATATACATATACATATACATATACATATACATATACATATACATATACATATACATATACATATACATATACATATACATATACATATACATACATATATATATGTGTGTGTGTGTGTGTAACATGTAGAGATCTGAAAATATTTTTAGCTAGAGACATGCACATCTCTGGATTAGGGTAGTAATGCGGATACACCTGGATCTTCTGAGTCTCTCCGAAGCAAGTTGCAGGTGAGGCTGGCTACCTTGCCAACCATGCTCTGAGACTACTATAGGTGAGTTCTGAGCACACACAGACGCACACAGATAGACAGACAGACACACACACACACACAAACATTAGTGTAAGGTCTGGTAGTACAGCATATGGTGAAGGCTGGGGCTGTCTGGGGTCTGTGGGCATGAGAGCTGCTGCCTTACAATCTCTACAAGACAGGTTTGAACCTGTCATCAATGAACACAGTGTAGGCGGTTTTTGAATTCTGGTCTCTTTCCAAATCATCTATTTCTCTTCTCTCCTTCTCTGTCTCTAACTCTCACATGCTCTCACACACTCTGTCTTCAATCATTAATATTTTACTTATATACTTATTTTACTGACAGGCCCAGATATACAAGAGAGTTACCAGAGCACTGCTTAGCTCTGGCTTGTTGTGTTGGCACTTTCACCTAGGCTAATGGAGCCTCAGTTTGTAAGTCTTTCTGACACAAGCCATATTCTGTCTCCTCATTTCCATGCCAGTATCACTCAGAGTTTATAATAAAGTGATTTTTTTGCAAAACACTTGGTACATTCTGATTTACATCTCAATATTGACACCATTGTAGCTCTCTTTGGCCCTTGGTCACTTTTCTTTAGTTCAGATGTAAAAACACTGAAGAGGGAGAGGTTTTTGCCCTGAGACTTGCACTGGGAACTACCAGATGCACTGTGTCTGTTGCCAGACTAGAAAACTTGTGGTGCCTGTCCATGTGGAGAGTCTCCTTGATGAGTTCCATCTCAAGCCTTTTTCGCTCTGTCCCATTGGAGCTGCATATAGCTAATGATTTTGAGATTTTACCCCTTTGGAAAATTATTTTCCTGATGCACAGTTTCTCTCCAGGTTTTAGAAATCAATTGTCTGAATGTCATATCGAATCCATTGTAGAAAATGACTACATCAGTGTTTCACTCTCTCTCTCTCTCTCTCTCTCTCCTATATATATATATATATATATATATATATATATATATATATATACATATATATATATATCTCCCTGTGTGTGTGTGTGTGTGTGTAACATGTAGAGATCTGAAAATATTTTTAGCTAGAGACATGCACAGCTTTGGATTAGGGTAGTATTGCGGATACACCTGGCCCTTCTGAGCCACAGTCATGAGAGACATCTCACAGAGCCATTCGTATACCTCTTATCACTCTACAAATCTCTCTCAGCACAAAATACCGCTGCCAAATGATCTACTTCCCTCTTGCTCTTTTGGTCCACCGAGTCTTATCCCAAAACTGTAAATCAAAGAACAAATAGACATAGTGCAGTTCCCTGCACACAGGACAGTCTGAGGCTGAACCAGGGAGATGCAATACGCCAACCTGCATCTTGGCTGGTGCATCACTAAGACTACTTCCAAATTGGAGAGGTGAGTGCCATTTTGGAGTGTGGGCTGCAGGGCAAGTGTTGCTTGTCAGAGTGGGCTAAGACCTAGATGTTCTAAGTGTAACCTTTCCTCACAAACATAAAATAACAATGCCACTTGTTAGAAGAATGCATGGGCATGGAGGGTTTGTCTTCAGTGCTCTGGCACTGATCAACACAGGGCCAGAATTTCAGTACTTTTATGTCTCTGTCATCCTGTCTCTGTGACTGTCTCTACGTGCCTTCTTCACTGGGCCCTTATGGAAATCAGTGCACGCATCGTGAACTCAGACTTCATGGTGTTGAAATTTTCTTTTCTTTGCCCTTTGGATTATTCAGACTCCTGCATATGGCATAGTACATTGGGGCTCTGAGGAGACAGAGATCGTACTGCAGGTAACAGACATATGTCCATCTCCAGCTGCAGCTGTCCAGGCCCTCTGTGCTTGACTCCCATTCTCCAGGGCCCTGAGGCTGACACTCAGCCTAAATGTAGCCCTCCTCAATATCCTGCACCACATCCTTGTCCTTATTCCATGAGAGCCAGGGTCAAGAGAAGTGAAAATCTATCCCCCTGACACACATTGTGCTTTCCCTCTATTGGGCCGAAAGTAAAGGATCTGTGGTACTGATAGCCACACCAGTGTCCAGATTTTGAATGCAAAACGTAAGCTTCCAGGGTTCAGAAAGAGGGCTTTTTGATGGCTGTGAAATGTCTTTTCCAAGTGTCTCATGGGGTTTCAAATCCTTTTGAAACCTAAAGTTCTTTCTTGTATCTAGGGAATATTCTCACCTCTAGCCAGAATGCCATCCCAACTTGGAGCACAGCTATCCTGGGGTCAGGAGGTCTGCCAGCCGGCTAGCTCCCAGAGGGATTCCTGAGTATGTCCTCAGGTCCCAAGTGGTAACAGGTGTTTCCAATTGCTTTATTAGCAGCAGCCAGGCCCTCAGGTGAGGGGCGGGGCTGTGATCTCCACTGGAAGCTCCGAATTCAGCCAATGGAGGCATCCATCTTCCTTTTGTCTCTCCATAGCAAGGGCCTGGAGAGTTTGTGCTTCCTGCAAGCAGAGCGACTTTGTATGGGACACTGATGGATGCCTACTTCTGGGAATCTCTCTGAGTGTGATGTGTGGACACCAGGACACCATGATCAGGGATTGTGAGGGCACAGCAGCAATTGCCTTTGCCGGACCCAAAAGGGAGGTGTAAGGGGCCGGGTTCATCCACTATTTTTTGGTCAAACACAGTTCCCATCTATGTTGGAACTCTTTCTGGGTTCTTTCTGGGCTTGTAATCTGCTTCCTTGAGAAGTGGACTGGGAGGCTGGAGGCTGAGTATGCAGCCAAACATGACTGGACAGGGTCCTTCCTCTGAATTCTGAGGAGTGCCCCAGCTTCTCCCTTTGGCAGTGCTTAGTGATATTGAGGCATGAGATTGAATCGGGAACTCAGGAGAGCCAGACATGAGAGTCCCTTTGCATATGCATACTTGCTTGGCCAGAATCTGGGCTATCTGGCTTTCCCTAACCAGCTAGGTTCTTTGTAGATAAGTTTCATGTGAGGCTGGCTACCTTGCCACCCATGCTCTGAGACTACTATAGGTGAGTTCTGAGCACACACAGACACACACAGACAGAAACACACAGACAGAAACACACACACACACATCACTGTCAGGTCTGCTAGTACAGTATATGGTGAAGGCTGGGGCTGTCTGGGGTCTGTGGGCATGAGAGCTGCTGCCTTACAATCTCTACAAACCAGGTTGGAACCTGTCATCAATGAACACAGTGTAGGAGGTTTTTGAATTCTGGTCTCTTTACAACTAATCTATTTGTCTTCTTGCCTTCTCTGTCTCTAACACTCACATGCTCTCACACACTCTGTCTTCACTGATTTATATTTTACTTATATACTTATTTTTATGACAGGCCCAGATATACAAAGAGAGTTACCAGAGCACTGTTTAGCTCTGGCTTCTTGTGTTGGCACTTTCACCTAGGCTACTGGAGCCTCAGTTTGTAAATCTTTTTGACACAAGCCATATTCTGTCTCCTCATTTCCATGCCAGCATCACTCAGAGTTTATAATAAAGTGATTTTTTTGCAAAACACTTGGTACATTCTGATTTGCAGCTCAATGTTGACACCATTGTAGCTCTCATTGGCCCTTGGTCACTTTTCTTCTTTTCAGATGTAAAAAAACTGAAGAGGGAGAGGTTTTTGCCCTGAGGCTTGCACTGGGAACTACCAGATGCACTTTGTCTGTTGCCAGACTAGAAAACTTGTGGTGCCTGTCCATGTGGAGAGTCATCTTGATGAGATCCTTCTCAAGCCAGTTTCGTTCTGTGCCATTGGAGCTGCATATAGCTAATGATTTTGAGATTTTACTCCTTTGGACAATTCTTTTCCTGATGCACAGTTCCTCACCAAGTTTTAGCAATCATTTCTCTGAATGTCATATCAAATCCATTGTAGAAAATGACTACATCAGTGTCTCGCTCTCTCTCTCTCTGTCTCTCTCTCTCTCTCTCTCTCTCTCTCTCTCTATATATATATATATATATATATATATATATATGTAACAAGTAGAGATCTGAAAATATTTTTTAGCTAGAGACCTGCACAACTCTGGATTAGGGTAGTAATGCGGATACACCTGGACCTTCTGAGTCTCTCCATAGCAAGTTGCAGGGGAGGCTGGCTATCTTGCCACCCATGCTCTGAGACTACTATAGGTGAGTTCTGAGCACTCACAAAGATAGGCAGACAGACACACACACACACAAACACAAACATTACTGTAAGGTCTGGTAGTACAGCATATGGTGAAGGCTGGGGCTGTCTGGGGTCTGTGGGCATGAGAGCTGCTGCCTTACAATCTCTACAAGCCAGGTTTGAATCTGTCATCAATGAACACAGTGTAGGAGGTTTTTGAATACTGGTCTCTTTCCAAATCATCTATTTGTCTTCTCTCCTTCTCTGTCTCTAACTCTCACATGCTCTAACACACTCTGTCTTCAATCATTAATATTTTACTTATATACTTATTTTACTGACAGGCCCTGATATACAAAGAGAGTTACCAGAGCACTGCTTAGCTCTGCCTTCTTGTGTTGGCGATTTCACCTAGGCTACTAGAGCCTCAGTTTGTAAGTCTTTCTGACACAAGCCATATTCTGTCTCCTCATTTCCATGCCAGTATCACTCAAAGTTTATAATAAAGTGATTTTTTTGCAAAACACTTGGTACATTCTGATTTACATCTCAATATTGACTCCATTGTAGGTCTCTTTGGCCCTTGGTCACTTTTCTTCTATTCAGATGTAAAAACACTGAAGAGGGAGAGGTTTTTGCCCTAAGACTTGCACTGGGAACTACCAGAGCACTGTGTCTGTTGCCAGACTAGGAAACTTGTGGTGCCTGTCCATGTGGAGAGTCTCCTTGATGAGTTCCATCTCAAGCCTTTTTCGCTCTGTCCCATTGGAGCTGCATATAGCTAAGGATTTTGAGATTTTACTCCTTTCGAAAATTATTTTCCTGATGCACAGTTTCTCTCCAGGTTTTAGAAATCAATTGTTTGAATGTCATATCAAATCCATTGTAGAAAATGACTACATCAGTGTTGCACTCTCTCTCTCTCTCTCTCTCTCTCTCTCTATATATATATATATATATATATATATATATATATATATATATATATATATATTTGTGTGTGTGTGTGTGTGTATGTGTAACATGTAGAGATATGAAAATATTTTTAGCTAGAGACCTGCGCAGCTCTGGATTAGGGTAGTATTGCGGATACACCTGGCCCTTCTGAGCCACAGTCATGAGAGACATCTCACAGAGCCATTTGTATACCTCTTATCACTCTACAAATCTCTCTCAGCACAAACTACCGCTGCCAAATGACCTACTTCCATCTTGCTCTTTTTTTCAACCGAGTCCTATCCCAAAACTGTAAATCAATGAAGAAATAAACATAGAGCAGTTCCCTGCACACAGGACAGTATGAGGCTGCACCAGGGAGATGCAATAAGCCAGTCTGCAACTTGGCTGGAGCATCACTAAGTCTACTTCCAAATTGGAGAGGCGAGGGCAGTTTTGAGAGTGGGCTACAGGCCAAGTGTTGCTTATCAGAGTTGGCTAAGACCTAGATGTTCTAAGTGTAACCTTTCCTCACAAACATAAAATAACAATGCCACTTGTTAGAAGTATGCATGGGCATGGAGGGTTTGTTTTCAGTGCTCTGGCACTGATCAACACAGCGCCAGAATTTCAGTCCTTTTCAGTCACTGTCATTCTGTCTCTCTGACTGTCTCTATGTGACTTCTTCCCTGGACCCTTCGTAGAAGTCAGTGCGTGCATCGTGAACTCGGTCTTCCTGGTGTTGAAATTTTCCTTTCTTTGCCCTTTGGATTATTTAATCTCGTACATATGGCATAGTACATTGGGGAACTGAGGACACAGCGATCCTACTGCAGGTAACAGGCATATGTCCATGTCCAGCTGTAGCTGTCCAGGCCCTCTGTGCTTGACTCCCATTCTCCAGGGCCATGAGGTTGACAATCAGCCTAAATGCAGCCCTCCTCACCTTCCTGCATAGCATCCTATTCCTTATTCCATGATAGCCGAGGTAAAGAGAAGTGAAACTCTACCACCCTGGCACACACATTGTGCTTTCCCTCTATTGGGCCAAATGTAAAGGATCTGTGGTACTGTTGGCCACACCAGTGTCCAGATTTTCCACGCAAAACGGAAGCTTCCAGGATTCTGAAAGAGGGTTTTTTGGTGGCTGTGAAATGTCTTTTACAAGTGCCTCATGGGGTTTCAAATCCTTTTGAAACCTTAAGTTCGTTCTTGTATCTATGGAATATTCTCACCTCTGGCCCGAATTCCCTCCCAATTCGGAGCACAGCTATTCCAGTGTCAGGAGGTCTGCCAGCCTGCTAGCTCCTGGAGGGATTCCTGAGTATGTCCTCAGGTTCCAAGGGGTAACAGGTGTTTCCAATTGCCTTTATTAGCAGCAGCCAGGCCCTCAGGTGATGGCAGGGCTGTGATCTCCACTGGAAACTCCTAATTCAGCCAATGGAGGCATCCATCTTCCTTTTGTCTCTCCATAGCAAGGGCCCGGGGAGTTTGTGCTTCCTGCAAGCAGAGCGACTTTGTATGGGACACTCATGGATGCCTACTTCTGGGAATCTCTCTGAGTGTGATGTGTGGACACCAGGACACCATGATCAGGGATTGTGAGGCCACAGCAGCAATTGCCTTAGTGGGACCCAAAGGGGAGGTGTAGGGGGCCGGGTTCATCCACTATTGTTTGGTCAAACACATTTCCCATCTATGTTAGAACTCTTTCTGGTTTCTTTCTGGGCTTATAATCTGATGCCCTGAGAAGTGTACTGGGAGGCTGGAGGCTGAGTATGCATCCACACATGACTGGACAGGGTCCTTCCTCTGAATTCTGAGGAGTGCCCCAGCTTCCCCCATTGGCAGTGCTTAGTGATAGTGAGGCATGAGATTGAATCGGGAACTCAGGAGAGCCAGACATGAGAGTCCCTTTGCATATGCGTACTTGCTTGGCCAGAATCTGGGCTATCTGGCTTTCCCTAACCAGCTAGGTTCTCTGTAGATAAGTTGCATGTGAGGCTGGATACCTTGCCACCCATGCTCTGAGATTACTATAGGTGAGTTCTGAGCACACACAGACACACACAGACAGAAACACACAGACAGAAACACACACACACATCACTGTAAGGGCTGCTAGTACAGTATATGGTGAAGGTTGGGGCTGTCTGGGGTCTGTGGGCATGAGAGCTGCGGCCTTACAATCTCTACAAACCAGGTTTGAACCTGTCATCAATGAACACAGTGTAGGAGGTTTTTGAATTCTGGTCTCTTTACAACTCATCTATTTCTCTTCTTGCCTTCTCTGTCTCTAACTCTCACATGCTCTCACACACTCTGTCTTCACTGATTGATATTTTACTTATATAATTATTTTACTGACAGGCCCAGATATACAAAATGAGTTACCAGAGCACTGCTGAGCTCTGGCTTGTTTTGTTGGTGATATCACCTAGGCTACTGGAGTCACAGCTTTGTAAGTCTCTCTGACACAAGCCATATGCTGTCTCTTCATTACCATGGCAGTATATCTCAGACTTTATAATAAACATATACATATATATATATAAACTTATATATATATATATATACATATCATTTATAGAATTGTCGACCTATGTAATTGACCTTTATCAGAATTAACACATTTATAACAGCTTCCTTTTTCATTAATAATTGTCCACCTAGTTGGAGCAGGATTCAATACAATTATAAATACTAGAACCTTCCAGTAGAATTTCTAATAGCATTTCTATCAGCATCCTTATTGTAATTATCATAGTACAGAACTTGCCTCCTATCTCTAGTGTAAGCTTCAGTACATATTAGTTTCTTTTCATTCTCCTGAAATCTTAATTTCCCTGGACTCAGAAGTGTCTCAGAATTTTTGAGGAAGCCTTCTGTTTCTCAGCAGATGGTTTCCATTTTCTGCTGTAATCAGGTCTTCTTGTGCATTTTGTTTTTATTGTTCATTTTTTTTTCAAATCCTCCTAGATCATCCCCATTTATTTGCATATTTATTTATTTAGTCCTATATTACATGAGGGGTCATTTCTTCTGCTTGATAGATTTTTCTCTTATAATTGAAGGGAAGTTTACACTCACAATACATTTCGTGTTGTAAATACTACACACATATTGTGAAGGCTGGGGTGGTCTGGGGAATGTGGACATGAGACTTCTGCCTTTCAATCTCTACAACCCAGGTTTGAACCTGTCATGTATGAACACCGTGTGGGAGGTTTTTGAATTCTGGTCTCTTTCCCACTCTTCTATTTCTCTTCTTGCCTTCTTTGTCTCTGACTCTCACAGGCTCTCACTCAATCTGTCTGTACTGATTAATATTTTACTTATATACTTATTTTACTTACATGCCCTGATATACAAAGAGAGTCACCATGGCAATGATGAGCTTGGGCTTCTTTTGTTGGCGATTTCACCTAGGCTACTGGAGCCTCAGCTTTGTAAGTCTCTCTGACACAAGCCATACTCTGTCTCCACATAGCCATTCCAGTATCCCTCAGCATCTATAATAAAGATACACTTACATATATGTACATATATATATATATATATATATATATATATATATATATATATATATATATCAGTCATTTTTAGAATTGTTGACCTTTTTATTTGATCTTAATGCAGAATTACCACATTTATAACAGCCTCTTTATTCTTAAATAATTGGTCACATAGTTGGAGCAGGATTCACTACAATTATAAATTATAAACCTTCCAGGAGAATTTCCAACAGCCTTTCTATCAGTATCCTCATTGTAATTATCATAGCACAGAACTTGCCTCCATTTTCAAGTGTAAGCTTCAATATGTATGCCTTTCTTTTCATTCTCGGGAATTCTTAATTTTCCTGGACCTTGAAGTGTCAAGGAAGTTTTGAAGCAGCCCTCTGTTTCTTAGCAGACATTTTCTATATTTCTGCTGTAATCAGGTCTTCCTGTGGTTTTTGTTTTTATTTTTTTTCATATCCTCCTAGATCATCCCCATTCATTTGCATATTTATTTCTTTATTTAGTCCCATATCACATGAGGGGTCATTTCTTCTGCCTGATAAATTTTCTCTTATAACTGAAGGGAACTTTTGACACACAATACATTTCCTTTTGCCGATACTACACACTACTACAACTACTACTGCACTGTTTTTGACAGTGACATCCAATGCACAATGGATTAGTATTGCATGGCTCTAAAGAATGTTCCCTATTTAACCTACAATGTTTTTAACCTCACAAATATTTATTCTGTTCTTTCTTGGGAGATGAATGCTTTATAGTGAACAGTTACATGTAATAGTGGGCACGGACGTAATTTTTCCCACTTTCCCTGTATTTCTGTACATCATTTGTAACTTTCTTATGGAGGAGAAGGAAACAGTCATAAATTGAGAGAGCAGGTCCCAAGAAGGAAGAGAGACAGAGAGACAGCTGCAGTTCAGATTTGCCACTAGCCCAGCTTTTCCCTAGCTGGGTAAGTTGTGACCAGGGGCTCAAAACGGGGTCCTGGGCTTCCACATAGTTCCCTGGCATCTCCACCAGTTGTGCCTCCAACCCATGCTCCCTTCATTGTCCATGTAACTATCGATCTGCTCTTGGCAATTCTCACCTTCATATGCCAGAAACTTAACACTTCTCCCCTCCACCCATGAAACTTTGACCTTTTACTTGAGTGTTCTTTTCCTGATACACAGTTTCTCTCCACGTTTTAGCAATCAATAGTCTGAATATCATATCGCATCCATTGTAGAAAATGACTACATCAGTGTCTTGCTCTTTATCTCTCTCTCTCTCTCTCTCTCTCTCTCTCTCTATATATATATATATATATATATATATATATATATATATATAACATGTAGAGGTCTGAAAATATATTTTACCTAGAGACCTGCACAGCTCTGGATTAGGGTAGTAATGTGCATACACCTGGCCCTTCTGAGCCACAGTTATGAGAGACATCTCACAGAGACATTCGTTTACCTCTTGTCACTCTACATATCTCTCTCAGCACAAACGACATCTGCCAAATCACTGGCCAATGATATTGATGGCAGGGGTTCTGGGCGTGGCCTAGTCCTCTGGCATATCAGAGCATGGCTGGTGCCCTGTCTGCGGGCCTTCTGAAGTAAGCCCGAAAATGGGAGCTCAGAGCTAGCCTTTAAAGGCTGGGCGTGCTTCCAGGAAGTGCGAAGCAGGGTTCACCCAGGGCCCTGCCTTTCAGAAGCTGTCCAATGTGCATGTGTATAATCCGTTTGAGCCTGTGCCTCTATGGATGTATGTGAGTGTGTAACTGTGAGAGTGTGTGTTTGTGTGTGTGTGTGAGGGAGGGAGAGAGAGAGAAAACAACAGAATCACTGAGGCAGAGGTGATTTTGTGAAAAACACTTGGCACATTCTGATTTACAGCTCAATATTGAAACCATTGTAGCTTTCCTTGGACCTTGGACACTTCTCTTCTTTTCAGATGTAAAGACACTGAAGAGGGAGAGGTTTTTGCCCTGACATTTGCACTGGGAACTAGCAGCTACCCTGTGTGTGTTTCCAGACTAGGAAACTTGTGGTGCCTGTCCATGTGGAGAGTGTCCTGGATGAGTTCCTTCTCGAGCCTTTTTAGCTATGTCCCGTTGGAGCTGCATATAGCTAATGATTTAGATATTTTACTCCTTTGGACAATTCTTTTCCTGATGCACAGTTTCTATCCAGGTTTTAGCAATCAATTGTCTGAAAGGCATATCGCATCCATTGTAGAAAATGACTACATCAGTGTATTTCTCTCTGTCTCTCTCTCTCTCTCTCTCTCTCTCTCTCTCTCTCTCTCTCTCTCTCTCTATATATATATATATATATATATATATATATATATATAGTCTGTAGAGGTCTGAAAATATATTTTAGCTAGAGACCTGCACAGCTCTGGATTCAGGTAGTAATGCGGATATACCTGGCCCTTCTGTGCCACAGTCATGAGAGACATCTCACAGAGCTATTCATTTACCTCTTGTCACTCTATAAATCTCTCTCAGCACAAACTACAGCTGCCAAATCATCTATTTCCCTCTTCCTCTTTTTGTCCACCGAGTCCTATCCCAAAACAGTAAATCAAAGAAAAAATAGACATAGTGCATTTCTCTGCACACAGGACAAGCTGAGGCTGGACCAGGGAGATGAAATACGCCAGCCTACATATTGACAGGAGCATCACTAAAACTATTTCCAATTTGGAGAGGCGAGGGAAGTTTTGGAGAGTGGGCTGCAGGTCAAATGTTGATTCTCAGAGTGGGCTAAGACCTAGATGTTCTAAGTGTAACCTTTCCTCACAAACATAAAATAACAATGCCAATTTTAAGAAGTATGCATGGGCATGGAGGGTTTGTCTTCAGTGCTCTGGCACTGATCACCACAGGGCCAGAATTTATGTCCTTTTCTGTCACTGTCATTCTGTGTCTCTGACTGTCTCTGCGTGCCTTCTTCCCTGTACCCTTCATGGAAGTCAGTGCATGCATCGTGAAAGCAGTCTTCCTGGTGTTGAAATTTTCCTTTCTTTGCCTTTGGATTATTTAGTCTCATGCATATGGCGTAGTACAGATTGTAACTGAGGAGACAGAGATCCTGCTGCAGGTAACAGGCATATGTCCATCTCCAGCTGCAGCTGTCCAGGCCCTCTGTGCTTGACTCACATTCTGCAGGGCCCTGTGGCTGACACTCAGACTAAATGCAGCTCTCCTCAATTTCCTGCACTGCATCCTTGTCCTTATTCCATGAGAGCCCAGGTCAAGAGAAGTGAAACTCTACCACCGTGGCACACACATTGTGTGTTCCCTCTATTGGACCGAATAAAAAGGATCTGTGGTACTGATGGCCACACCAGTGTTCAGATTTTCCACGCAAAACGGAAGCTTCCAGGGTTCAGAAAGAGGGTGTTTTGATGGCTGTGAAATGTCTTTTGCAAAGCCTCCTGGGGTTTCAAATCCTTTTGAAACCTGAAGTTCTTTCTTGTATCTAGGGAATATTCTCACCTCTGGCCCGAAGGCCCTCCCAACTAGGAGCACAGCTATCCCGGGTCAGGAGGTCTGCCAGCCTGCTAGCTCCTGGAGGGATTCCTGAGTATGTCCTCAGATCCCAAGTGGTAACAGGTGTTTCCAATTGGCTTTATTAGCAGCAGCCAGGCCCTCAGGTGAGGGGTGAGGCTGTGATCTCCACTGGAAGCTCCTAATTCAGCCAATGGAGGCATCCATCTTCCTTTTGTCTCTCCATAGCAAGGGCCCGGGGAGTTTGTGCTTGCTGCAAGCAGAACGACTTTGTATGGGACACTCATGGATGCCTACTTCTGGGACTCTCTCTGAGTGTGATGTGTGGACACCAGGACACCATGATCAGGGATTGTGAGGCCACAGGAGCAATTGTCTTAGCCGGACCCAAAGGGTAGGTGTAAGGGGCCGGGTTCATACACTATTGTTTGGTCAAAAACAGTTCCCATCTATGTTGAAAGACAGCTCTCTCTGGGTTCTTTAAGGGCTTGTAATCTGCTGTCCTGAGCAGTGGACTGAGACTACTGGAGCCTCAGTTTGTAAGTCTTTCTGACACAAGCCATATTCTGTCTCCTCATTTCCATGCCAGTATCACTCAGAGTTTATATTAAAGATTTACATACATATATAAATATATATATACATATATATTTATATATCTGTCATTTTTAGAATTGTTGACATATGTATTTGACCTTAATTCAGAAATACCACATTTAGAACAGCCTAGGTTTTCAGAAATAATTGGCCATATAGTTGGAGCAGCATTCAATATAAATATAAATAATAGATCCTTCCAGTAGCATTTCTAATAGTGTTTCTATCAGCATCCTTATTGTAATTATCATAGCCCAGAACTTCCCTTCTTTTTCTAGTGTAAGCCTCAATACATATGTGTTTTTTTTATTTTTTTGGAAATCTTAATTTCCTTGGATCCTGAAGTGTTAGGGAATTTTTGAAGCTGCCCTCTGTTTCTCAATAGATGGTTTCTATGTTTCTGCTGTAATCAGGTCATCTTGTGGTTTTTGTTTTCATTTTTTTATTTTTTCAAGTCCTCCTAGATCATCCCCATTTATTTGCATATTTATTTATTTGGTCAAGTATCACATGAGGGGTCATTTCTTCTTCTTGATAGATTTTCCCTTATAATTGAAGGGAACTTTTGACGCACAATACATTTCCTGGGGAAAATACTACACACATATGGTGAAGGCATGGGTTGTCTGCGGTCTGTTGGCATTAGAGCTGCTACCTTACAATCTCTACAACCCAGGTTTGAACCTGTCCTGAATGAACACAGTCTAGGGGAGTTTTGTCTTCTGGTCTATTTCCAACTCTTCTATTTCTCTTCTCGCCATCTCTGTCTCTGACTCTCACAGACTCTCACTCACTCTGTCTGGACTCAGTAATATTTTACTAATATCCTTATTTTATTGACCGGTCCAGATATACAAAGAGAGTTGCCAGAGCACTGCTGAGCTCTGGCTTCTTTTGTTGGTGATTTCACCTAAGCTACTGGAGCCTCAGCTTTGTAAGTCTCTCTGACACAAGCCATATTCTGTCTCCTCATATCCATGGCAGTATGTCTCAGACTTTATAATAAAGATATACATACATACATACATATATATATATATGTATATATATATATATATATATATATATATATATATATCTGCCATTTTTGGAATTATCAACCTATGTAATTGATCTAAATCAGAATTAACACATTTATAACAGCTTCCTTTTTCATTAATAATTGGCCACATAGCTGGAGCAGGATTCAATACAATTATAAATAATAGAACCTTCCAGTAGCATTTCTGATAGCATTTCTATCAGCATCCTTATTGTAATTATCATAGTACAGAACTTGCCTCCTTTCTCTAGTGTAAGCTTCAAGACATATGAGTTTCATTTCATTCTCCTGAAATCTTAATTTCCCTGGACTCTGAAGTGTCTCGGAATTTTTGAAGCAGCCCTCTGTTTCTCAGCAGATGGTTTCTATGTTTCTGCTGTAATCAGGTCTTCTTGTGCTTTTTGTTTTTATTTTTCATTCTGTTCAAATCCTAGATCATTTCGATTTATTTGCATATTTATTTATTTATTTAGTCCTATATTACATGTGGGGTCATTTCTTCTGCTTGATATATTTTTCTCTTATAATTGAAGGGAAGTTTACACTCATAATACATTTCCTGTCATAAATACTACAAACATATGGTGAATATGTTTTGCAGATACTACACACTACTAAAATATTACTGCACTGTTTTTGACAGTGACATCCAATGCAGAATGGATTAGTATTGCAGGGCCCTAAAGAATGTTCCTATTTAACCTACAATGTTTTTAACCTCACAAATATTTATTCTGTTCTTTCTTGGGGGAGGAATGGTTTACAGTCAACAGTTACATGTAATAGTGGGCATGGGGGTAATTTTTGCCACTTTCCCTATATTTCTGTATATCATTTGTAACTTTCTTATTGAGGAGAAAGAAACAGTCATAAATTGAGAGTGCAGGGCCCAAGCAGGAAGAGAGACAGAGAGACAGCTGGAGCTCTGATTTGCCAATAGCCCAGATTTTCCCTAGCTGGGTAAGTGGTGACCAGGGGCTCAAAATTGGGTCCTGGGCTTCCACATATTTCTCTGGCATACTTGCTTAGCGAGAATCTGGGCTAGATAGCTTGCCCTGACCAGATAGGTTCTTTGTACATAAGTTGCAGTTGAGGCTGGCCACCTTGACACCCATGCTCTGAGACTACTATAGGTGAGCTCTGAGCACACACAGACACACAGACACACACACACATACACACAAACACACATTACTGTCAGGTCTGGTAGTACAGCATATGGTGAGGACTGGGGCTGTCTGGGGTCTGTGGGCATGAGAGCTGCTGCTTTACAATCTCTACAAGCCAGGTTTTAACCTGTCATCAATGAACACAGTGTAGGAGGTTTCTGAATTATGTTTTCTTTGCAACTCATCTTTTTCTCTTCTCACCTTCTCTGTCCCTAACTCTCACATGCTCTCACACACTCTGTCTTCACTCATTAATATTTTACTTATATACTTATTTTACTGACAGTCCCAAATATACAAAGAGAGTTACCAGAGCACTGCTGAGCTCTGGCTTGTTGTGTTGGCAATTTCACCTAGGCTACTGGAGCCTCAGTTTGTAAGTCTTTCTGACACAAGCCATATTCTGTCTCCTCATTTCCATGCCAGTATCACTCAGAGTTTATAATAAAGATATATATATATATATATATATATATATATATATATATATATATATATATATATATATATATATATATCTGTCATTTTTAGAATTGTTGACCTATGTATTTGACCTTAATTCAGAATTATCACATTTATAACAGCCTAGTTTTTCTGAAATAATTGGCCATATAGATGGAGCAGAATTCAATACAATTATAAATAAAAGAACCTTCCAGTAGCATTCATAATCGTGTTTCTATCAGCATGCTTATTGTAATTATCTTAGCCCAGAACTTCCCTCCTTTTTCTAGTGTAATCTTCAGTAAGTATGTGTTTGTTTTCTTTTTCCATAAATCTTAATTTCCCTGGACCCTGAAATGTTAGGGCATTTTTGAAGCAGCCCTCTGTTTCTCAGCAGATGCTCTCTATGTTTCTGCTGTATGGAGGTCTTCTTGTGTTTTTTGTTTTTATTTTTGTTTTATTTTTTCAAGTCCTCCTAGATCATCCCCATGTATTTGCATATTTATTTATTTAGTCAGGTATCACATGAGGGGTCATTTCTTCTGCTTGATAGATTTTCTCTGATAATTGTAGGGAACTTTTGATGCACAATACATTTCCTGGAGAAATACTACATACATATAGTGAAGGTTTGGGTTGTCTGGGGTCTGTGGGCATTAGAGCTGCTGCATTACAATCATTACGACCCAGGTTTGAACCTATCATGAATGAACACAGTGTAGGAGGTTTTTGAATTCTGGTCTCTTTCCAACTCATCTTTTTCTCTTCTCACGTTCTCTGTCCCTAACTCTCACATGCTCTCACACACTCTGTCTTCACTCATTTATATTTTACTTATATACTTATTTTACTGACAGGCCCAGATATACAAAGAGAGTTACCAGAGCACTGCTGAGCTCTGGCTTGTTGTGTTGGCGATTTCACCTAGGCTACTGGAGCCTCAGTTTGTAAGTCTTTCTGACACAAGCCATATTCTGTCTCCTCATTTCCATGCCAGTATCACTCAGCGTTTTTAATAAAGATATACATATATATATTTATATATTTGTCATTTGTAAAATTGTCGACCTATGTATTTTACCTTAATTCAGAATTACCACATTTATAACAGCCTAGTTTTTAGAAATAATTAGTCATATAGTTGGCGCAGCATTTAATTCAAATATAAATAATAGAACTTTCCAGTAGAGTTTCTAATCGTGTTTCTATCAACATCCTTATTATAATTATCATAGCCCAGAACTTCTCATATTTTTCTAGTGTAATCTTCAATACGTATGTGTTTGTTTTCTTTTTCCTGAAATCTTAATTTCCCTGGACTCTGAAGTGTCTTGAATTTTTGAAGCAGCCCTCTGTTTCTCACAGGTTGGTTTCTATGTTTCTGATGTAATCAGGTCTTCTTGTGCTTTTTGTTTTTATTTTTCATTTTTATCAAATCCTGCTAGATCATCCCCATATATTTGGATATTTATTTATATATTTATTCCAATATCACATGAAGGGTCATTTCTTCTGCCTGATAGATTTTCTCTTATAATTGAAGGGAACTTTGAAAACACAATATATTTCCTTTTTCAGATACTACACACTACTACAACTACTACTGCACTGTTTTTGACAGTGACATCCAATGCACATAAAATAGCAATGCCACTTGTAAGAAGTATGCATGGGCATGGAGCATTTGTCTTCAGTGCTCTGGCACTGATCAACACAGGGCCAGAATTTCAGTCCTTTACTGTCTCTGTCATCCTGTCTCTCTGACTGTCTCTACGTGCCTTCTTCACTGGGCCCTTACTGGAAGTCAGTGCATGCATCGTGAACTCACTCATCCTGGTGTTGAAATTTTCCTTTCTTTGACCTTTGGATTATTTAGTCTCCTGCACATGGTTTAGTACAGAGGTGAACTGCGGAGACAGCGTTGCTGCTGCAGGTTCCAGGAATATGTCCATCTGCAGCTGCAGCTGTCTAGGCCTTCTGTGATTGACTCCCATTCTCCAGGGCCCTGAGGCTGACACTCAGCCTAAATGCAGCCCTCCTCACCTTCCTGCACAGCGTCCTTGTCCTTATTCCATGAGAGCCCAGGTAAAGAGAAGTGAAACTCTATCCCCCTGGCACACACATTGTGCTTACCCTCTATTAAGCCGAATGTAAAGGATCTGTGGTACTGATGCCTACACCAGTGTCCAGATATTCCACGCAAAACAGAAGCTTCCAGGGTTCTGAAAGAGGGTGTTTTATGGCTGTGAAATGTCTTCTCCAAGTGCCTCATGGGGTTTCAAATACTTTTGAAACCTGAAGTTCTTTCTTGTATCTAGGGAATATTCTCACCTCTGGCCAGAAGGGCCGCCCAACTTGGAGCACAGCTATCCCGGGGTCAGGAGGTCTGCCAGCCTGCTAGCTCCTGGAGGGATTCCTGAATATATCCTCAGTACCCAAGTGGTAACACGTGTTTCTTATTTTTTTTTATTATTGATGATGTAATATTTATCTACAAAACTATTTTAGGAGTATAACGAAATACCTTTTACAACTACAGAGTTCTGGTTCTCCATTTCTTTTATTGGAAAATGCAGTAGTTCTCTATGTCTATATATATACAGATATATATATATTATATACATATATATATTTGCCCATTTATTCCTATTTCTCTAACTTCTCTTCCTTTCTAAGTCACACCTACTACTTCTTTTTTTTCACTTCCCAACTAGGAGCACAACTATACCGGGGTCATGAGGTGTGCCAGCCTGCTAGCTCCTGGAGTGATTCCTGAGTATGTCCTCAGGGCCCGAGTGATAACAGGTGTTTCCAATTGCCTTGATTAGCAACAGCACGCCCTCAGGTGAGGTGCGGGGCTGTGATCTCCACTGGAAGATCCGAATTCAGCCAATGGAGGCATCCATCTTCCTTTTGTCTGTCCATAGCAAGGGGCCGGGGAGTTTGTGCTTCCTGCAAGCAGAGCGACTTTGTATGGGACACTGATGCATGCCTACTTCTGGGAATCTCTCTGAGTGTGATGTCTGGACACCAGGACACCATGATCAGGGATGTGAGGCCACAGGAGCAATTGCCGCAGCTGGACCCAAAGGGTTTGTGTAAGGGAGCGGGTTCATCCACTATTATTTGGTCAAACACACTTCCCATCTTTGTTGAAACATAGCTATTTCTGTGTACTTTCTGTGCTTGTAATCTACTGCCCTGAGCAGTGGACTGAGAGCTTGGAGGCTGAGTAGGCAGCCAAATATTACTGGACAGGCTCATGCCCCTGAGTTCTGAGGGGTTCCCCAGCCTCCCCCGTTGGCAGTGTTTGGATGATAGATAGTGAGGCATGGGATTGAATAGGTAACCCAGGAGATTTAGACATGAGAGTCCTTTTGCACATGCATTCTTGCTTAGCCAGAATCTGGGCTAGCTGGCTTGCCCTGACCAGCTAGGTTTTCTGTAAAGTTGCAACTGAGGCTGGCTACTTTCCACCCATGCTCTGACTACTACAGGTAAGCTCTGAACACATACAGACACACACAGTCAGACAGACAGACAGACACACACACACACACACACACATTACTGTCAGGTCTGGTAGTACAGCATATGGTGAAGGCTGGGGCTGTCTGGGGTCTCTGGGCATGATAGCTGCTGCCTTACAATCTCTATAAGCCAGGTTTGATCCTGTCATCAATGAACACAGTGTAGGAGGTTTTTGAATTCTGAGACACTGAAGAGGGAGAGGTTTTTGCCCTGAGGCTTGCACTGGGCACTAGCAGCTGCCCTATGTGTGTTGCCAGACTAGGAAACTTGTGGTGCCAGTCCATGTGGAGAGTCTCCTGGATGAGTTCCTTCTCAAGACTTTTTCGATTGGTACCGATGGAGCTGCATATTGCTAATGATTTGGAGATTTTACTCATTTGAACAATTCTTTTCCTGATGCACTGTTTCTCTCCAGGCTTTAGCAATCAATTTTCTGAATGTCATATCGCATCCATTGTAGAAAATGACTACAGCAGTGTCTTGCGCTCTCTCTCTCTCTCTCTCTCTCTCTCTCTCTCTCTCTCTATATATATATATATATATATATATATATATATATATATATATATATAACATGTAGAGGTCTGAAAATATATTTTAGTTAGAGACCTTCACAGCTCTGGATTAGGGTAGTAATGCGGATACAGCTGGCCCTTCTGAGCCACAGTCATGAGAGACATCTCACAGAGCCATTCATATACCTCTTATCACTCTATAAATCTCTTTCAGCACAAACTACAGCTGCCCAATCATCTACTTCCCTCTGGCTCTTTTTGTCCACCAAGTCCTATCCCCAAACTGTAAATCAAAGAAGAAATAGACATAGTGCAGTTCCCTGCACACAGGAGAGTCTGAGGCTAGATCAGGGAGATGCAATACACCAGTCTGCATCTTGGCTGGAGCATCACTAAGACTACTTCCAAATTGGAGAGGTGAGGGCAGTTTTGGAGAGTGGTTGCAGGCCAAGTGTTGCTTCTCAGAGTGGGATAAGACCTAGATGTTCTAAGTGTAACCTTTCCTCACAAACATAAAATAACAATGCCACTTGTTAGAAGTATGCATTGGCATGGAGGGTTTGTCTTCAGTGTTCTGGCACTGATCAATACAGGGCCAGAATTTCAGTCCTTTTCTGTCTCTTTCATGCTGTCTCTCTGACTGTCTCTACTTGCCTTCTTCACTGGGCTCTTATGGAAGTCAGTGCATGCATTCTGAACTCGGACTTCCTGGTGTTGAAATTTTCCTTTTTGCCCTTTGGATTTTTCAGGCTCCAGCATATGGCGTAGTACATTGGGGAACTGAGGAGACAGCGATCCTGCTGCAGGTAACAGGCATATGTCATTCTCCAGCTGCAGCTGTCCAAGCCTTCTGTACTTGACTCCCATTCTCCAGGGCCCTGAGACTGACACTCAGCCTAAATGCAGCCTCCTCAATTTCCTGCACCGCATCCTTGTCCTTATTCCATGAGAGCCCAGGTCAAGAGAAGTGAAACTCTATCCCCCTGGCACACACATTGTGCTTTCCCTCAATTGGGTCGAATGTAAAGGATCTGTGGTACTGATGGCCACACCAGTGTCCAGATTTTCCATGAAGAACGGAAGTTTCCAGGGTTCTCAAAGAGGGTGTTTTGATGGCTGTTAAAAGTCTTTTCCAAGTGCCTCATGGGGTTTCAAATCATTTTGAAACCAGAAGTTCTTTCTGGTATCTAGGGAATATTCTCACCTCAGGCCAGAAGGCCCTCCCAACTGGGAGCACAGCTTTCCCAGGGTCAGGAGGTCTGCCAGCCTGCTAGCTCCTGGAGGGATTCCTGAGTATTATGTCCTCAGGTCCCTGGTGGTAACATGTTTTTCCAATTGCTTTTATTAGCTGCAGCCAGGCCCTCAGGTGAGGGGCGGGGTTGTGATCTCCACTGGAAACTCCTAATTCAGCCAATGGAGGCATCCATCTTCCTTTTGTCTCTCCATAGCAAGGACCCAGGGAGTTTGTGCTTCCTGCAATCAGAGCGTCTATGTATGGGACACTCATGGATGCCTACTTCTGGGAATCTCTCTGCGTGTGATGTATGGACACCAGGACACCATGATCAGGGATTGTGAGGCCACAGGAGCAATTGCCTAAGCTGATCCCAAAGGGGAGGTGTAAGGGGCCGGGTTCATCCACTATTGTTTGGTCAAGCACAGTTCCCATCTATGTTGAGACACAGCTCTTTCTGGGTTCTTTCTGGGCTTGTAATCTGCTGCCCTGAGAAGTGGACTGGGAGCCTGGAGGCTGAGTATGCAGCCAAACGTGACTGGACAGGGTCCTGCCCCTGAATTCTGAGGGGTGCCCCAGCTTCCCCCGTTTACTGTGTTTGGATGATAGTGAGGCATGGGATTGAATCGGGGACTCAGGAGAGCAAGACATGAGAGTACCTTTGCATATGCATTGTTACTTAGCCAGAATCTGGGTTAGCTGGCTTTCCCTAACCAGCTAGGTTATCTGTATTTAAGTTACAGGTAAGGCTGGCTACCTTGCCACCCATGCTCTGAGACTACTATAGGTGAGTTCTGAGCACACACAGACACACACTGACAGACAGAGAGATAGACAGACACACACACATTCATATCATGTTTGGTAGTACAGCATATGGTGAAAGCTGGGGCTGTCTGGGTCTGTGGGCATGAGAGCTGCTACCTTACCATCTCTACAAGCCAGGTTTGAACCTGTCATCAATGAACACATTGTAGGAGGTTTTTGAATTCTGGTCTCTTTTCAACTCATCTATTCCTCTTCTCGCCTTCTCTGTCTATAACTCTCACATGCTCTCACACACTCTGTCTTTAATCATTAATATTTTACGTATATACTTATTTTACTGACAGGCCCAGATATACACAGAGAGTTAGCAGAGCACTGCTGAGTTCTGGCTTGTTGTGTTGGCGATTTCACCTAGGCTACTGGAGCCTCAGTTTGTAAGTCTTTCTGTCACAAGCCATATTCTGTTTGTTTTCTTTCTCCGGAAATCTTAATTTCCCTGGACCCTGATGTGTTAGGGGATTTTTGAAGCAGCCCTCTGTTTCTCAGTAGATGGTTTCTATGTTTCTGTTGTAATCAGGTCTTCTTGTGGTTTTTGTTTTTATTTATTTTTTTATTTTTTCAATTCCTCCTAGATCATCCCCATTCATTTGCATATTTATTTCTTTAGTCAGGTATCACATATGGGGTCATTTCTTCTGTTTGATAGATTTTCTCTTATAATTGAAGGGAAGTTTACACTCACAATACATTTCCTGTGGTAAATAATACACACATATGGTTAAGGCTGGGGTTGTCTGGGGTCTGTGGACATGAGACTGCTGCCTCACAATCTCTACAACCCAGGTTTGAACCTGTCATCAATGAACACAGTGTGGGAGGTTTTGGACTTCTGGTCTCTTTTCATCTCTTCTATTTCTCTTCTTGCCTTCTCTGTCTCTGACTCTCACAGGCTCTCACTCACTCTGTCTGCACTCATTAATATTTTATTTATATTTTATTTTACTGAAAGGCCCAGATATACAAAGAGAGTCACCAGGGCACTGCTGAGCTATGGCTTATTTTGTTGGCGATTTCACCTAGGTTTCTGGATCCTCAGCTTTGTAAGTCTCTCTGGCACAAACCATACTATGTCTCCTCATAGCCATGCCAGTATCCCTCATAGTTGATAATAAAGAAACAAATACATATATGTACATATATATACATATATATAGATATCAGTCATTTTTAGAATTGTTGACCTTTATATTTGATCTTAACGCAAAATTACTGCATTTATAACAGCCTTCTTATTCATAAATAATGGGTCACATAGTTGGAGCATGATTCACTACAATTTTAAATTAGAAACCTTCCAGGAGCATTTCCTATATCCTTTCTATGAGTATCCTTATTGTAATTATCATAACACAGAACTTGCCTCCTTTCACTAGTGTAAGCTTCAATAAGTATGCGTTTATTTTCATTCTCCAGAATTCTTAATTTGCCTGGACCCTGAAGTGTCAGGGAATTTTTGAATCAGCTCTCTGTTTCTCACCAGGCGTTTGCTATATTTCTGCAGTAATCAGGTCTTCCAGTGGTTTTTGTTTTTATTTTTTATTTTTTTCAAATCCTCCTAGATCATCGCCAATATCACATGAGGGGTCATTTCTTCTGCCTGATAGACTTTCTCTTATAATTGAAGGGAACTTTGGACACACAATACATTTCCTTTTGCAGATACTACACACTACTACAACTACTACTGCACTGTTTTGACAGTGACATCCAATGCACAATGGATTAGTATTGCATGGCTTTAGAGAATGCTCACTATTTAACCTACAATATTTCTAACCTCCCAAATATTTATTCTGTTCTTTCTTGGGAATGAATGCTTTACAGTCAACAGTTACATGTAATAGTGGGCAAGTGTGTAATTTTCCCACTTTCCCTGTATTTATGTACATCACTTGTAACTTTCTTATTGAGGAGAAGGAAACAGACATAAATTGATAGAGCAGGGCCCAAGCAGGAAGAGAGACAGAGAGACAGCTGCAGCTCTGATTTGCCACTAGCCCAGCTTTTCCATAGCTGGGTAAGTGGTGACCAGGGTCTCAAAATGGGGTCCAGGGCTTCCACATAGTTCTCTGGCATTCTTGCTTAGCCAGAATCTGGACTAGCTGGCTTGCCATGACCAGCTAGGTTCTCTGTACACAAGTTGCAGGTGCGGCTGGCTACCTTGACACCCATGCTCCGAGACTACTACAGGTGAGCTCTGAACACACACAGACACACAGAGAGGGAGAGACTGACACACACACACACACACACACACACACACACACACACACACACACACACACATTACTGTCAGGTCTGGTAGTACTGCATATGCTGAAAGCTGGAGCTGTCTGGGGTCTGTGGGCATGAGAGCTGCTGCCTTACAATCTCTACAGGCCTGGTTTGAACCTGTCATCAATGAACACAGTGTAGGAAGTTTTTGAATTCTGGTCTCTTTCCAACTCAACTATTTCTCTTCTTGCCTTCTCTGTCCCTAACTCTCACATGCTCTCACAAACTTTGTCTTCACTCATGGTACTCAAAGCTGCTGGCCTATCACTGACTAGGGGACCTGACCCTCCTGGGCGTGTCCAAGCACACTGGCCAATGAGATTGCTGGCAGGGGTTCTGGGCGTGGCCTATGCGTCTGGTCAAGGAGAGCCTGGCTGGCGACCTGTGGGCAGGCCTTCTGAAGGAAGCCCGCCAATGGGAGCTCAGAGCTGGCCTCAAAAGTCTGGGCATGCTTTCAGGAAGTTGGAAGCAGGGTTCATCCCAGGGCCCTGCCTTGCAGAAGCTGTACAGTGCGCATGTGTATAACTCCGCTGGTGCCTGTGCCTCTGTGGAGGTGTGCCTGTGTGTGACAGTGAGAGTGTGTGTTTGTGTGTGTGTGTGTGTGTGTGAGGGGGGAAGAGACAGAGAGATCAACAGAATCACTGTGGCACAGGTGATTTTGTGCAAAACACTTGGCACATTCTGATTTACAGCTCAATATGACACCATTATAGTCTTCTTGGCCATTGGACACTTTTCTTCTTTTCAGATGTGAAGACACTGAAGAGGGAGAGGTTTTTGCCCTGTGGCTTGCACTGGGAACTAGCAGCTGTCCTGTGTGTGCTGCCATACTAGGAAACTTTTGAGCCTGTCCATGTGGAGTGTCTCCTGGATGAGTTCATCTCGAGCTTTTTTTGATTGGTCCCATTGGAGCTGCATATAGCTAATGATTTGGAGATTTTGCTCCTTTGGACAATTCTTTTCCTGATGCACAGTTTCCCTCCAGGTTTTAGCAATCAATTGTTTGAATGTCATATCGAATCCATTGTAGAAAATGACTACATCAGTATCTCTCTCTCTCTCTATATATATATATATATATATATGTAACATGTAGAGGTCTGAAAATATTTTTTAGCTACAGACCTGCACAGCTCAGGATTAGGGTAGCAGTGTGGAAACCCCTGGCCCTTTTGAGCCACAGTCATGAGATACATCTCGCAGAGCCATTCATATACCTCTTATCACTCTAAAAATCTCTCTCAGCACAAACTACAGCTGCCAAATCATCTACTTCCCTCTTGCTATTTTTGTCCACCAAGTCCTATGCCAAAAGTGTAAATCAAAGAACGAATAGACATAGTGCAGTTTTCTGCACACAGGACTGGCTGAGGCTGGACCAAGAGATGAAATACGTCAGAATGCATCTTGTCTGGAGCATCACTAAGACTACTTCCAATTTGGAGAGGCAAGGACAGTTTTGGAGAGTGGGATGCAGGCCAAGTGTTGCTTCTCAGAGTGGCTAAGATCTAGATGTTCTAAGTGTTACTTTCGTCATAAACATAAAATAGCAATACCACTTGTAAGAAGTATGCATGGGCATGGAGTGTTTGTCTTCAGTGCTCTGGCACTGATCAACACAGGGCCAGAATTTCAGTCCGTTTCTGTCTCACTCATTCTGTCTCTCTAACTGTCTCTACATGCCTTCTTCACTGGACCCTTACTGGAAGTCAGTGCATGCATTGTGAACTCAGTCATCCTGCTGTTGAAATTTTCCTTTCTTTGCACTTTGGATTATTTAGTCTAGTGCATATGGTGTAAAACAGAGGGGAACTGTGGAGACAGTGTTGTTGCTGCAGGTTCCAGGCATATGTCCATCACCAGCTGGAACTGTCCAGGCCCTCTGTGCTTGACTCCCATTCTCCAGGGCCCTGAGGCTGACACTCAGCCTAAATGCAGCCCTCCTCACCTTCCTGCACCGCATCCTAGCCCTTATTCCATGAGAGATCAGGTCAAGAGAAGTGAAACTCTATCCCCCTGGCACACACTCTGTGCTTGCCCTCTATAGGGCCGAATGTAAAGGATCTGTGTTACTAATGGCCACACCAGTGTCCATGGAAAACGGAAGATTCCAGGGTTCAGAAAGAGGGTGTTTTGATTGCTGTGAAATATCTTTTCCAAGTGCCTCATTGGGTTTCAAATCCTTTTTAAACCTGAAGTTCTTTCTTGTATCTAGGGAATATTCTCACCTCTGACCAGAAGGTCCGCCCAACTAGGAGCACAGCTATCCAGTGGTCAGGAGGTCTGCCAGCCTGCTAGCTCCTGGAGGGATTCCTGAGTTTGTCCTCAGGGCTCAAGTGGTAAAAGGTGTTTACAATTGCCTTTATTAGCAGCATCTGGGCCCTCAGGTGAGGTGCGGGGCTGTGATCTCCACTGGAATCTCCTAATTCAGACAATGGAGGCATCCATCTTCCTTTTGTCTCTCCATAGCAAGGGCCTGGGGAGTTTGTGCTTCCTGCAAGCAGACTGACTTTGTATGGGACACTCACACATGCCTACTTCTGGGAATCTCTCTGAGTGTGATGTGTGGACAACAGGACACCATGATCAGAGATTGTGAGGCCAAAGAAGCAATTGCCTTAGCTGGACCCAAAGGGTAGGTGTAAGGGGCTGTGTTCATCCACTATTGCTTGGTCGAACACAGTTCCCATCTATGTTGAAACAGCTATTTCTGGGTTCTTTCTGGGCTTGTAATCTGCTGCCCTGAGCAGTGGACTGAGAGCGTGGAGGCTGAGTAGGCAGCCAAACGTGACTGGACAGGCTCATGCCCATGAATTATGAGGGGTGCCCCAGCTTACCACGTTGGCAGTGTTTGGATGATAGTGAAGCATGAGATTGAATCAGGAACTCAGTAGAGTGAGACATGAGAATCCCTTTGCATATGCATTCTAGCTTAGCCAGAATCTGGGCTAGCTGGATTTCCCTAACCAGCTAGGTTCTCTGTACATAAGTTGCAGGTGAGGCTGGCTACCTTGCCACCCATGCTCTGAGACTACTATAGGTGAGTTCTGAGCACACAGAGACACACACAGACAGACACACAAACACAAACACATTACTGTCAGGTCTGGTAGTACAGCTTATTGTGAAGGCTGGGGATGTCTGGGTTCTGTGGGCATGAGAGCTGCTGCCTTACAATCTCTAAAAGCCAGCTTTGAACCTGTCATCAATGAACACAGTGTAGGAGGTTTTTGAATTCTGGTCTCTTTCCAACTCATCTATTTCTCTTCTTGCCTTCTCTGTCTCTAACTCTCACATGCTCTCATACACTCTGTCTTCACTCATTTATATTTTACCTATATACTTATTTTAATGACAGGCCCAGATATACAAATAGAGTTTCCAGAGCACTGTTGAGCTCTGGCTTGTTTTGTTGGCAACTTCACCTAGGCTACTGGAGCATCAGTTTGTAAGTCTTTCTGACACAAGCCATATTCTCTCAGCTCATTTCCATGCCAGTATCACGCAGAGTTTATAATAAATAGATACATACATATATATAAACATATATATTTATATATATGTCATTTTTTGAATTTTCTACCTATGTATTTGACCTTAAATCAGAATTTCCACATTTATAACAGCCTAGTTTTTCAGAAATAATTGGCCATGTAGCTGGAGCAGTATTCAATACAATTATAAATAATAGAACATTCCAGTAGCATTTCTAATCGTGTTTCTATCAGCATCCTTATTGTAATTATGATAGCCCTGAACTTCCCTCCTTTTTCTAATGTAAGCTTCAATACGTATGTGTTTGGTTTCTTTTTCCAGAAATCTTAATTTCCTTGGACCCTGAAGTGTTAGGGAATTTTTGAAGCAGCCCTCTGTTTCTCAGCAGATGGTTTCTATGTTTCTACTGTAATCAGGTCTTCTTGTGGTTTTTATTTTCATTATTTTTATTTTTTCAAGTCCTCCTAAATCATCCCCATTTATTTGCATATTTATTTATTTAGTCAGGTATCACATGAGGGTCCTTTATTCTGTTTGATATATTTTCTCTTATAATTGAAGGGAACTCTTGACGCCCAATACATTTCCTGGGGCAAATACTACACACAAATAGTGAAGGCTTGGATTGTCTGGGGTCTGTGGACATTAGAGCTGCTGCCTTACAATCTCTACAACCCAGGTTTGAACCTCTCATGAATGAAAACAGTCTAGGGGGTTTTGACTTCTGGTCTATTTCCCAGTCTATTTCTTTTCTCTCCTTCTCTGTCTCTGACTCTCACAGGGTCTCACTCACTCTGTCTGCACTCAGTAATATTTTACTTATATCCTTATTTTATTGACAGGCCCAGATATACAAAGAGTTGCCAGAGCACTGTTGAGCTCTGGCTTGTTTTGTTGGTGATTTCACCTAGGCTACTGGAGCCTCAGCTTTGTAAGTCTCTGACAGAAGCCATATTCTGTCTCCTCATATCCATGGCAGTATCTATCAGACTTTATAATAAAGATATACATTCATATACATTTATAAATACACATATATATCTGTCATATTTAGAATTGTTGACCTATGGTCTACCTGTGGTTTTTATTATTTTTTAATTTTTTCAAATCCTCCTAGATAATCCGCATATATTTGCATATTTATTTATATATTTAGTCCGATATCACAAGAGGGGTCATTTCTTCTGCCTGATAGATTTTCTCTTATAATTGAAGGGAACTTTGGACACACAATACATTTCCTTTTGCAGATACTACACACTACTACAACTACTACTGCACTGTTTTTGACAGTGACATCCAATTCACAGTGTATTAGTATTGTAAGAATGTTCCCTATTCAACCTATAATGTTTTTAACCTCAAAAATATTTATTCTGCTCTTTCTTGGGGGATGAATGGTTTACAGTCAACAGTTACATGTTATAGTGGCTAAGGGGGTAATTTTTCCTCTTTCCCTGTATTTATGTACATCATTTTTAACTTTCCTATTGAGGAGAAGGAAACAGTCATAAATTGAGAGAGCAGGGCCAAAGCAGGAAGAGAGACAGAGAGACACCTAAACCTCTGATTTGCCACTAGCCCAGCGTTTCCCTAATTGGGTAAGTGATGACCAGGGACTCAAAATGGGGTCTTGGGATTCCACATAGTTCTCTGGCATTCTTTCTTAGGCAGAATCCTGACTAGCTGGCTTGCCCTGACCATCTAGGTTCTCTGTACATAAGTTGCAGGTGAGGCTGGCTAAACCTTGACACCCATGCTCTGAGACTACTACAGGTGAGCTCTGAGCACACACAGACACACACAGACAGACAAACAGACACACACACACACACATTACTGTCAGGTCTGATAGTACAGCATATGGTGAAGACTGGGGCTGTCTGGGGTCTGTGGGCATGAGAGCTTCTGCCTTACAATCTCTACAAGCCAGGTTTGATCCTGTCATCAATGAACACAGTGTAGGAGGTTTTTGAATTCTGAAACATTGAAGAGGGAGAGGTTTTGCCCTGAGGCTTGCACTGGTAACTAGAAGCTGCCCTGTGTGTTGCCTGACTAGGAAACTTGTGGTGCCTGTCCATGTGGAGAGTTTCCTGGGTGAGTTCCTTCTGAGCCTTTTTCGATCGGTCCCGATGGAGCTGCATATAGCTAATGATTTGGAGATTTTACTCCTTTGGACAATTCTTTTCCTGTTGTACAGTTTCTCTCCAGGTTTTAGCAATCAATTGTCTGAATGTCATATCGAATCCATTGTAGAAAATGACTACATCAGTGTCTCTCTCTCTCTGTCTCTCTCTATATATATATAATATGTAGAGGTCTGAAAATATTTTTTATAGCTAGAGACCTGCACAGCTCTGGATTAGTGTAGTAAAGTGGATACACCTGGCACTTCTGAGCCACAGTCATGAGAGACATATCACAGAGCCATATCTTTTATCACTCTACAAATCTCTTTCAGCAAAACTACTGCTGCCAAATCATTTACTTCCCTCTTGCTCATTTTGTCCACTGAGTCTTATCCCAAAACTGTAAATCAAAGAAGATATAGAGATAGTGCAGTTCCCTGCACACAGGACAGGCTGAGGCTGGACAAGGGAGATTCAATACGACAGCCTGCATCTTGGCTGGAGCATCACTAAGACTACTTCCAATTTGGAGAAGCGGGGGAAGTTTTGGACAGTTGGCTGCAGGCCAAGTGTTGCTTCTCAGAGTGGCTAAGACCTAGATGTTCTAAGTGTTACCTTTCCTCGAAAACATAAAAAGGCAATGCCACTTGTAAGAAGTATGCTTGGGCATGGAGTGTTTGTCTTCAGTGCTCTGTCACTGATCAACACAGGGCCAGAATTTCAGTCCTTTTCTGTCTCTGTCATTCTGTCTCTCTGACTGTCTCTATGTGCCTTCTTCCCTGGGCCCTTACTGGATGTCAGTGCATGCATCTTGAACTCAGTCATCATTGGTGTTGAAATTTTCCTTTCTTTGCCCGTTGGATAATTTAGTCTCCTGCACATGGTGTAGTACAGAGGGGAACTGTGGAGACAGTGTTGTTGCTGCAGGTACCAGGCATATGTCCATCACCAGCTGGAACTGTCCAGGCCCTCTGTGCTTGACTCCCATTCTCCAGGGCCCTGAGGCTGACACTCAGCCTAAATGCAGCCCTCTTCACCTTCCTGCACAGCGTCCTTGTCCTTATTCCATGAGAGCCCAGGTGAAGAGAAGTGAAACTCAACCCCCCTGGCACAAATATTGTGCCTTCCCTCTATTAAGCCAAATGTAAAGGATATGTGGTACTGATGGCCACACTAGTGTCCAGATTTTCCATGCAAAACGGAAGCTTCCAGGGTTCTGAAAGAGGTTGTTTTGATGGCTGTGAAATGACTTTTACAAGTGCCTCATTGGGTTTTCAAATCCTTTTGAAACCTGAAGTTATTTCTTATATCCTGAAAATATTCTCACCTCTGGCAAGAAGGGCCACCCAACTCAGAGCACAGCTATCCCAGGGTCAGGAGGTCTGCCAGCCTGCTAGCTCCTGGAGGGATTACTGAGTATTATGTCCTCAGGGCCCATGTGGTAACAGGTGTTTCCAATTGCCTTTATTAGCAGCAGCCAGGCCCTCAGGTGAGGTGCGGGGTTGTGATCTCCACTGGAAGCTCCGAATTAAGCCAATGGAGGCATCCATCTTTCTTTTGTCTGTCCATAGCAAGGGCCAGGGGAGTTTGTCCTTCCTGCAAGCAGAGAGACATTGTATAGGACACTCATGCATGCCTACTTGTGGGAATCTCTCTGGGTGTGATGCGTGGACACCAGGAAACCATGATCAGGGATGTGAGGCCACAGAAGCAATTGCCTTAGCCAGACCCAAAGGGTAGTTGTAAGGGACCGGGTTCATCCACTCTGGTTTGGTCAAACACATTTCCCATCTATGTTGAAACACAGCTCTTTCTGGGTTCATTCTGGGCTTGTAATCTGCTGCCCTGAGCAGTGGACTGAGAGTCTGGAGGCTGAGTAGGCTGCCAAACGTGACTGGACAGGCTCATGCCACTGAATTTTGAGGGTTGCCCCCGCTTATGCCCTTAGCAGTGTTTGGATGATAATGAGGCATGAGATTGAATCGGGAACTCAGGAGAGGGAGACATGAGAGTCCCTTTGCATGCGCATTCTTGCTTAGCCAGAATCTGGGCTACCTGGCTTGCCCTGACCAGCTAGGTTCTCTGTACATAAGTTGCAGGTGAGGCTGGCTACCTTGACACCCATGCTCTGAGACTACTACAAGTGAGCTCTGAGCACACACAGACACACAGACAGACAGACAGACAGACACATACACACACACACACACACACACACACATTAGTGTCAGGTCTGGTAATACAGCATATGGTGAAGGCTGGGGCTGTCAGGGGACTGTGGGCATGAGAGCTGCTGCCTTACAATCTCTACAAGCCAGGTTTGAACCTGTCATTAATGAACACATTATAGGAGGTTTTTGAATTCTGGTCTCTTTTCAATTCTTCTATTTCACTTCTCGACTTCTCTGTCTCTGACTCTCACATGCTCTCACTCACTCTGTCTGCACTCAGTAATATTTTACTTATATCCTTATTTTATTGACAGGCCCAGATATACAAAGAGAGTTGCCAGAGCACTGCTGAGCTCTGGCTTTTTTGTTGGTGTTTTCACCTGGGCTACTTGAGCCTCAGCTTTGTAAGTCTCTTTGACTCAAGCCATATTATGTCTCCTTATATCCATGGCAGTATCTCTCAGACTTTATAATAAATAAATAAATATATATATATATATATATAAATGTTCATATATAAATACACACACACACACATATATATATATATATATATATATATATATATATATATATATATATATATATATATATATATCTGTCATTTTTGGAATTCCCAACCTATGTAATTGATCTTAATCAGAATTAACACATTTATAACAGCTTCTTTTTCATGAATAATTGGCCACATAGCTGGAGCAGGATTCAATACAATTATAAATAATAGAACCTTCCGGTAGCCTTTCTAATAGCATTTCTATCAGCATCCTTATTAAAATTATCATAGTATAGAACTTGCCTCCTTTCTCTAGTGTAAGCTTCAAGAAATATGAATTTATTTTCATTCTCCTGAAATATTAATTTCCCTGGACTCTGAAGTGTCTCAGAATTTTTGAAGCAGCCCTCTGTTTCTCAGCAGATGGTTTCTATGTTTCTGCTGTAATCAGGTCTTTCTGTGCTTTATTTTTTATTTTTTTTCAAATCCTCCTCGATCATCCCCATTTATTTGCATATTTATTGATTTATTTAGTCCTATATTCCATGAGAGGTCATTTCCTCTGCTTGATAGATTTTTCTCTTATATTTGAAGGGAAGTTTACACTCACAATACATTTCCTGTCATAAATACTACACACATATGGTGAAGGCTGGGGTTATCTGGGGTCTGTGGACAAGAGACTGCTACCTTACAATCTCTACAACCCAGGATTGAAACTGTCATGTATGAATAGTGTGGGAGGTTTTTGACTTCTAGTCTCTTTCCAACTCTTCTGTTTCTATTCTTGCCTTCTCTGTCTCTGACTCTCACAGGCTCTCCCTCACTCTGTCTGCACTCATTAAAATTTTACTTATATATTATTTTACTGACAGGCCCAGATATACAAAGAGAGTCACCAGGCCACTGCTGAGCTCTGGCTTGTTTTCTTGGCGATTTCACCTAGGTTTCTGGAGCCTCAGCTTTGTAAGTCTCTCTGGCACAAGCCATACTCTGTCTCCCCATAGCCATGCCAGTATACCTCATAGTTTATAATAAAGAAACACATACATATATGTACATATATATATACATATATATATATATGTCAGTCATTATATATATTTCATGCCTGTGCCTCGATGGATGTATGTATGTGTGTGACTGTGACAGTGTGTGTTTCTGTGTGTGTGAGTGTGTGAGAGAGGGAGAGAGGGAAAGAACAACTGAATCACTGTGGCACAGGTGATTTTTTGCAAAAAACAAGGCACATTCTGATTTACAGCTCAATATTGACACCATTGTAGCTCTCCTTGGCCCTTGGTCGCTTTTCTTTTTTTCAGATCTAAAGACACTGAAGAGGGAGAGGTTTTTGCCCTGAGGCTTTTTCTAGGAACTAGCAGCTACCCTGTGTGTTGCCTGACTAGGAAACTTGTGGTGCCTGTCCATGTGGAGAGTCTCCTGGATGAGATCATTCTCGAGGCTTTTTCGCTCAGTCCCGTTGGAGCTGCATATAGCTAATGACTTGGAGATTTTACTCCTTTGGACAATTCTTTTCTTGATGCACAGCTTCTCTCCAGGTTTTAGCAATCAATTGTTTGAATGACATATCAAATCCATTGTAGAAAATAACTTCATCAGTCTCTCTCTCTCTCTCTCTCTCTATATATATATATATATATATATATATATACATATATATATATGTAACATGTAGAGGTCTGAAAATATTTTTTTAGCTAGAGAACTGAACAGCTCTGGATTAGGGTACTAATGTGGATACACCTGCCCCTTCTGAGCCACAGTCATGAGAGACATCTCACAGAGCCATTCGTTTACCTCTTATCACTCTACACATCTCTCTCAGCACAAACTATCACTGCCAAATCATCTATTTCCCTCTTGCTCTTGTTGTCCACCAAGTCTTATCCCAAAACTGTAAATCAATGAAGAAATAGACATAGTGCAGTTCCCTGCACACAGGACAGTCTGAGGCTGGGCCAGGAGATGCAATATGCCAGCCTGCATTTTGGCTAGAGCATCACTACTTCTACTTCCAAATTGGAGAGGCGAGGGCAGTTTCGGAGAGTAGGCTGCAGGCCAAGTGTTGCTTCTCAGAGTGGGCTAAGACCTACATGTTTTAAGTGTAACCTTTCCTCACAAACATAAAATAACAATTCCTCTTGTAAGAAGTATGCATGGGCATGGAGGGTTTGTCTTCAGTGCTCTGGCACTGATCAACACAGGGCCAGAATTTCAGTCCTTTTCTATCACTGTCATTCTGTCTCACTGAGTGTCTCTACATGCCTTCTTCACTGGGCCCTTATTGGTAGTCATGCATTGTGATCTTGGACTTCCTGGTGTTGAAATTTTCCTTTCTTTGCCCTTTGGATTATTTAGTGTCCTGCATATGGCATAGTACATTGGGGAACTGAAAAGAAAGCGATCCTGCTGCAGCTAACAGGCATATGTCCATCATAAGGTGCAGCTGTCCAGGCTCTCTGTGCTTGACTGCCATTCTCCAGTGCCCTGAGGTTGACTCTCAGCCTAAATGCAGCCCTCCTTAATTTCCTGCACCACACTTGTCCTTATTCCATGAGAGCCCAGGTCAAGAGAAGTGAAACTCTATCCCCCTTGCACACACATTGTGCTTTCCCTCTATTAAGCCGAATGTAAAGGATCTGTGTTTCTGATGGCCACACCAGTGTCCAGATTTTCCACGCAAAACAGAAGCTTCCAGGGTTCTGAAAGATGGTGTGTTGATGGCTGTGAAATGTCTTTTCCTAGTGCCTCATGGGGTTTTCAAATCCTTTTGAAACCTGAAGTTCTTTCTTGTATCTAGCGAATATTCTCACCTCTGGCCAGAAGGCCCTCCCAACTAGGAGCACAGCTATCCCGTGGACAGGAGGTCTGCCACCCTTCTAGCTCCTGGATGGATTCCTGAGTATGTCCTCAGGGCCCAAGTGGTAACAGGTGTTTCCACTTGCCTTTATTAGCAGCAGCCAGGTCCTCAGGTGAGGTGCAGCGCTGTGATCTCCACTGGAAACTCCTAATTCAGCCAATGGAGGCATCAATCTTCCTTTTGTCTCTCCATAGCAAGGGCCCGGGGTGTTTGTGCTTCCTGCAAGCAGAGCGACATTCTATGGGCCACTCATGCATGCCTACTTCTGGGAATCTCTCTGAGTGTGATGTGTGGACACCAAGACACCATGATCAGGGATGTGAGGCCACAAGAGCAATTGCCTTAGCCAGAGCCAAAGTGTAGGTGTAAGGGACCGGATTCATCCACTATTTTTTTGTCAAACACAGTTCCCATCTATGTTGAGACACAGCTCTCTCTGGGTTCTTTCTGGCCTTGTAATCTGCTGTCCAGTGAGAAGTGGATTGGGAGCCTGGAGGCTAAGTATGCAGCCAAACGTGACTGGACAGGTCCCTGCCCCTGATTTCTGAGGGGTTCCCCAGCTTCCCACGTTGGCAGTGTTTGGATGATAGTGAGGCATGAGATTGAATCGGGAACACAGGGTAGTGAGACATGGGAGTCCCTTTGCATATGCATTCTTGCTTAGCCAGAATCTGGGCTAGCTGGCTTTCCCTAACCAGCTAGGTTCTCTGTACATAAGTTGCAGGTGAGGCTGGCTACCTTGCCACCCATGCTCTGAGACTACTATAGGTGAGTTCTGAGCACACACAGACACACACTGACAGAGAGATAGACAGACACACACACACACATATCAGGTCTGGTAGTACAGCATATGGTGAAGGCTGGGGCTGTCTGGGGTCTGTGGGCATGAGAGCTGCTACCTTACAATCTCTACATGCCAGGTTTGAACCTGTCATCAATGAACACATTGTAGGAGGTTTTTGAATTCTGGTCTCTTTCCAACTCATCTATTCCTCTTCTCGCCTTCTCTGTCTATAACTCTCACATGCTCTCACACACTCTGTCTTCACTCATTAATATTTTACTTATATACTTATTTTACTGACAGGCCCAGATATACAAAGAGAGTTACCAGAGCACTGCTGAGCTCTGGCTTGTTGTGTTGGCGATTTCACCTAGGCTACTGGAGCCTCAGTTTGTAAGTTTTTCTGACACAAGCCATATTCTGTCTCCTCATTTCCATGCCAGTATCACCCACAGTTTATAATAAAGTGATTTTTTTGCAAAAAACTTGGTGCATTCTGATTTACAGATCAATATTGACAACATTGCAGCTCTTTTTGGCCCTTGGTGACTTTTCTACTTTTCAGATGTAAAAATACTGAAGAGTGAGAGGTTTTTGCCCTGAGTCTTACATTGGGAACTACCAAAGGCATTGTGTCTGTTGCCAGACTAAGAAACTTGTGGTGTCTGTCCATGTGGAGAGTCTCCTTGATGAGTTCCTTCTCGAGCCTTTTTTTGCTCTGTCCCGTTGGAGCTGCATATAGCTAATGATTTTGAGATTTTACTCCTTTGGACAATTATTTTCCTGATGCAGTTTCTCTCCAAGATTTAGCAATCAATTGTCTGAATGTCATATAGAATCGATTGTAGAAAATGACTACATCAGTGTCTCGCTCTCTCTCTCTGTCTCTCTCTCTCTCTCTCTCTCTCTCTCTATATATATATATATATATATATATATATATATATATATATATATATATATATATATGTAATATGTAGAGATCTGGAAATTTTTTTAGCTAGAGACCTGCACTGCTCTGGATTAGGGTAGTCATGAGGACACACCTGGCCCTTCGGAGCCACAGTCATGAGAGACATCTCACAGAGCCATTCTTATACCTCTTATCACTCTACAAATCTCTCTCAGCACAAACTACCACTGCCAATCATCTACTTCCCTCTTGCTCTTTTTGTCCACCGAGTCCTACCCCAAAACTGTAAATTAAAGAAGAAATAGACATAGTGCAGTTCCCTGCACACAGGACAGTCTGACGCTGGACCAGGGAGATGCAATATGCCAGCCTGCATCTTGGCTGGAGAATCACTAAGAGTACTTCCAAATTGGAGAGGGGAGGGCAGTTTTGTAGAGTAGGCTGCAGGCCAAGTGTTGCTACTCAGAGTGGGCTAAGACCTAGATGTTCTAAGTGTAACCTTTCCTCACAAACAGAAAATAACAATGACACGTATAAGAAGTATGCATGGGCATGGAGGGTTTGTCTTCAGTGCTCTGGCACTGATCAACACAGGGCCAGAATTTCAGTCCTTTTCTGTCTCTGTCATCCTATCTCTCTGACTGTCTCTATGTGCCTTCTTCTTTGGTCCCTTATGGAAGTCAGTGCATGCATCGTGAACTCGGACTTCCTGGTGTTGTAATTTTCCTTTCTTTGCCCTTTGGATTATTCAGTCTCCTGGATATGGCGTAGTACATTAGGGAACTTAGGAAACAGCGCTCCTGCTGCAGGTAACAGGCATATGTCCATCTCCAGTTGCAGCTGTCCTGGCCTTCTGTGCTTGACTCCCATTCTCCAGGGCCCTGAGGCTGACACTCAGCCTAAATGCAGCCTCCTCAACTTCCTGCACCGCATCCTTGTCCTTATTCCATGAGAGCCCTGGTCAAGAGAAGTGAAACTCTATCCCCCTGGCACACACATTGTGCTTTCCCTCTATTGGGCCGAATGTAAAGGATCTGTGGTACTGATGGCCACACCAGTGTCCAGATTTTCCACGCAAAACGGAGGCTTCCAGGGTTCTGAAAGAGGGTGTTTTGATGGCTGTGATAAGTCTTTTCCAAGTGCCACATGGGGTTTCAAATCATTTTGAAACCAGAAGTTCTTTCTTGTATCTAGGGAATATTCTCACCTCTGGCCAGAATGCCCTCCCAACTAGGAGCACAGCTATCCAGTGGTCAGGAGGTCTGCCAACCTGCTAGCTCCTGGAGGGGTTAATGAGTATGTCCCCAGGTCCCAAGTGGTAACAGGTGTTTCCAATTGCCTTTATTAGCATCAGCCAGGCCCTCAGGTGAGGGGCGGGGCTGTGATATCCAGTGGAAACTCCTAATTCAGCCAATGGAGGCATCCATCTTCCTTTTGTCTCTCCATAGCAAGGGCTCCGGGAGATTGTGCTTCCTGCAAGCAGAGCGACTTTGTATGGGACACTCATGGATGCCTACTTCTGGGAATCTCTCTGAGTGTGATGTGTGTATACCAGGACACCATGTTCAGGGATTGTGAGGCCACAGGAGCAATTGCCATAGCCAGACCCAAAGTGGAGGTGTAAGGGGCCGGATTCATCCACTATTGTTTGGTCAAACACAGTTCCCATCTATGTTGGAACTCTTTCTGGGTTCTTTCTGTGCTTGTAATCTGCTGCCCTGAGCAGTGGACTGAGAGCTTGGAGGCTGAGTATGCAGCCACACGTGACTGGAACGGGTCCTGCCACTGAATTCTGAGGGGTGCTCCATCTTCCCCCATTGACAGTGTTTGGATGATAGTGAGGCATGAGATCAAATGGGGAACTCACTAGAGCAAGACATGAGATTCCCTTTGCATATGCATTCTTGCTGAGCCAGTATCTGTGCTAGCTGGCTTTCCCTAACCAGCTAGGAACTCTGTACATAAGTTGCAGGTGAGGCTGGCTACCTTGCCCCCATGCTCTGAGACTACTACATATCAGTTCTGAGCACACACAGACACACACTTACAGACAGACACACACACACACACACACACACACACACACATTACTGTCAGGTCTGGTAGTAGAGCATATGGTGAAGTCTGGGGCTGTCTGGGTTCTGTGGGCATTAGAGCTGCTGCCTTACAATCTCTACAAGCCAGGTTTGAACCTGTCATTAATGAACACAGTGTAGGAGGTTTTTGAATTCTGGTCTCTTTCCAACTCATCAATTTCTCTTCTCGCCTTCTCTGTCTCTAACTCTCACATGCTCTCACACACTCTGTCTTCTCTCATTAATATTTTACTTATATACTTATTTTACTGACAGGCCGAGATATACAAAGAGCGTTACCAGAACACTGCTGAGCTCTGGCTTGTTGTGTTGGCGATTTCACCTAGGCTACTGGAGCCTCAGTTTGTAAGTCTTTCTGACACAAGCCATATTCTGTTTCCTCATTTCCATGCCAGTATCACTCACAGTTTATGATAAAGTTATTTTATTTGCAAAACACTTGGTACCTTCTGATTTACAGTTTAATATTGACACCATTGTAGCTCTCTTTGGCCCTTGGTATCTTTTCTTCTTTTCAGATGTAAAAACACTGAAGAGGGAGAGGTTTTTACCCTGAGGCTTGCACTGGAAACTACCAGATGCACTGTGTGTGTTGTCAGACTAGGAAACTTGTGGTGCCTGTCCATGTGGAGAGTTTCCTGGATGAGTTCCTTCTCTTGCCTTTTTCAGTCTGTCCTGTTGGAGCTGCATATTGCTAATGATTTTGAGATTTTACTCCTTTGGACAATTCATTTCCTGATGCACAGTTTCTCTCCAGGTTTTAGCAATCAATTGTCTGAATGTCATATCGAATCCATTGTAGAAAATGACTACATAAGTCTCTCTCTCTCTCTCTCTCTCTCTCTCTCTCTCTATATATATATATATATATATATATATATATATAACATGTAGAGGTCTGAAAAAAATTTTAGCTAGAGACCTGCACAGCTCTGGATAGGGTAAGAATGTGGATACACTTGGCCCTTCTGATCCACAGTCATGGGAGACATCTCACAGAGCCATTCGTGTACCTCTTATCACTCTACAAATGTCTCTCAGCACAAACTACCGCTGCCAAATCATCTACTTCCCTCTTGCTCTTTTTGTGCACCGAATCCTATCCCAAAACTATAAATCAATGACGAAATAGACATAGTGAAGTTCCCTGCACACAGCAATGTCTGAGACTGAACCAGGGAGATGCAATACACCAGCCTGCATCTTGGCTGGAGCATCACTAAGACTACTTCCAAATGGAGAGGTGAGGGCAATTTTAGAGAGTGGGCTGCAGGCCATTGTTGCTTCTCAGAGTGGGCTAAGACCTAGATGTTCTAAGTGTAACCTTTCCTCACAAACATAAAATAACAATGCCACTTGTAAGAAGTATGCATGGGAATGGAGGGTTTGTCTGGTATCACATGAGGGGTCATTTCTTCTGCTTGATAGATTTTCTCTTATAATTGAAGGGAACTTTTGACGCACAATACATTTCCTGGGGAAAATACTACACACATATGGTGAAGGCATGTGTTGTCTGCGGTCTGTGGGCATTAGAGCTGCTGCCTTACAATCTCTACAACCCAGGTTTGAACCTGTCATGAATGAACCCAGTCTAGGGGGGGGTTGACATCTGGTCTATTTCCAACTCTTCTATTTCTCTTCTCGCCATCTCTGTCTCTCACTCTCACAGGCTCTCACTCGCTCTGTCTACACTCAGTAATATTTTACTTATATCCTTATTTTATTGACAGGCCCGGATATACAAAGAGAGTTGCCAGAGCACTGCTGAGCTCTGGTTTGTTTTGATGGTGATTTCACCTAGGCTACTGGAGCCTCAGCTTTGTAAGTCTCTCTGACACAAGCCATATTCTGTCTCCTCATATCCATGGCAGTATGTCTCAGACTTTATAGTAAAGATATAAATCCATATACATATATATACACATATATAAATATACATATATATCTGTCATTTTTGGAATTGTCAACCTATTAAATTAATCTTAATCAGAATTAACACATTTATAACAGCTTCCTTTTTCATTAATAATTGGCCACATAGTTGGAGCAGGATTCAATACAATTATAAATAATAAAAGCTTCCAGTAGAATTTCTAATAGCATTTCTATCAGCATCCTTATTGTAATTATTATAGTATAGAACTTGCCTTCTTTCTCTAGTGTAAGCTTCAATACATATGAGTTTCTTTTCAATCTCCTGAAATCTTAATTTCCCTGGACTCTGAAGTGTCTCAGAATTTTTGAAGCAGCCCTCTGTTTCTCAGCAGTGGTTTCTTTGTTTCTGCTCTAATCAGGTCTTCTTGTGCTTTTTGTATTTATTTTTCATTTTTGTCAAATCCTCCTAGATCGTCCAAATTTATTTGCATATTTATTGATTTATTTACTCCTATATTACATGAGGGGTCATTTCTTCTGCTTGATAGATTTTTCTCTTATAATTGAAGGGAAGCTTACACTCACAATACATTTCCTGTGGTAAATACTACAAACATATGGTTAAGGCTGGGGTTGTCTGCAATCTGTGGACATGAGACTGCTGCCTCACAATCTCTACAACCCAGGATTGAACCTGTCATATATGAACACAATGTGGGAGGTTTTGGACTTCTGGTCTCTTTCCAACTCTTCTATTTCTCTCTTGCCTTCTCTGTCTCTGACTCTCACAGGCTCTCACTCACTCTGTCTGCACTCATTAATATTTTACTTATATATTATTTTACTGACAGGCCCAGATATACAAAGAGAGTCACCAGGGCACTCCTGAGCTCTGGCTCGTTGTGTTGGCGATTTCACCTAGGTTACTGGAGCCTCAGTTTGTAAGTCTTTCTGACATAAGCCATATTCTGTCTCCTCATTTCCATGGCAGTATCTCTCAGACTTTATAATAAAGATATACATCCATATACATATATAAATGTTCATATATAAATATACACATATATATATATATATGTCGTTTTTGGAATTGCCAACCTATGTAATTGATCTTAATCACAATTAACACATTTATAACAGCTTCTTTTTCATGAATAATTGGCCATATAGCTCGAGCAGTATTCAATACAATTATAAATAATAGAACCTTCCAGTAGCATTTCTAATAGCATTTCTATCAGCATCCTTATTGTAATTATCATAGTACAGAACTTGCCTCCTTTCTCTAGTGTAAGCTTCAAGACATATGAGTTTCTTTTCATTCTCCTGAAATCTTAATTTCCCTGGACTCTGAAGTGTCTTGGAATTTTTGAAGCAGTCCTCTGTTTCTCAGCAGATGGTTTCTATGTTTCTGCTCTAATCAGGTCTTCTTGTGCTTTCTGTATTTATTTTTTATTTTTTCAAATCCTCCTATATCATCCAAATTTATATGCATATTTATTTATTTATTTACTCCTATATTACATGAGGGGTCATTTCTTCTGCTTGATAGATTGTTCTCTAATAATTGAATGGAAGTTTACACTCACAATACATTTCATGTGGTAAATACTACACACATATGGTGAAGACTGGGGTTGTCTGGGGTCTGTGGACATGAGACTGCTGCATTACAATCTCTACAACCCAGGTTTGAACCTGTCATCAATGAACACAGTGTGGGACTAGAAGCCTTGACACTCCTGGGCGTGTCCTAGCACACTGGCCAATGATATTGATGGCAGGGTTTCTGGGCGTTGCCTAGGTCTCTGGCATATCAGAGCATGGCTGGTGCCCTGTCTGCAGGCCTTCTGAAGTAAGCCCGACAATGGGAGCTCAGAGATGGCTTTAAAAGGCTGTGCGTGCTTGCAGGAAGTGCGAAGCAGGGTTCACCCAGGGCCTTACCTTGCAGAAGCTGTCCAGTGTGCATGTGTATAACTCTGCTGGTGCCTGTGCCTCTGTGGAGGTGTGCCTGTGTGTGACAGTGAGAATGTGAGTTTGTGTGTATGTGTGTGAGGGGGGGAGAGACAGAGAGAACAACAGAATCACTGTGGCACAGGTGATTTTGTGCAAAACACTTGGCACATTCTGATTTACAGCTCAATATGACACCATTATAGTCTTCTTGGCCATTGGACACTTTTCTTCTTTTCAGATGTGAAGACACTGAAGAGGGAGAGGTTTTTGCCCTGTGGCTTGCACTGGGAACTAGCAGCTGCCCTGCATGTGTTGCCAGACTAGGATACTTTTGGCGCCTGTCCATGTGGAGTATCTCCTGGATGAGTTCCTACTAAAGGTTTTTTCGATAGGTCCCATTGGAGCTGCATATAGCTAATGATTTGGAGATTTTACTCCTTTGGACAATTCTTTTCCTGATGCACAGTTTCCCTCCAGGTTTTAGCAATCAATTGTTTGAATTTCATATCGAATCCATTGTAGAAAATGACTACATCAGTATCTCGCTCTCTCTATATATATAGTGTAAGAAGTATGCATGGGCATGGAGTGTTTGTCTTCAGTGCTCTGGCACTGATCAACACAGGACCAGAATTTCAGTCCTTTTCTGTCTCTCTCATTCTGTCTCTCTGACTGTCTCTACATGCCTTCTTCACTGGACCCTTACTGGAAGTCAGTGCATGCATCGTGAACTCAGTCTTCCTGCTGTTGAAATTTTCCTTTCTTTGCCCTTTGGATTATTTAGTCTAGTGCATATGGTGTAAAACAGAGGGGAACTGCGGAGACAGCGTTCCTGCTGTAGGTTCCAGGCATATTTCCATCTCCAGCTGCAGCTGTCCAGGCCCTCTGTGATTGACTCCCATTCTCCAGGGCCCTGAGGCTGACACTCAGCCTAAATGCAGCCCTCCTCACATTCATGCACCGCATCCTAGCCCTTATTCCATGAGAGCTCAGGTCAAGAGAAGTGAAACTCTATCCCCCTGGCACACACTCTGTGCTTGCCCACTATAGGGCCGAATGTAAAGGATCTGTGTTACTAATGGCCACAACAGTGTCCATGGAAAACGGAAGATTCCAGGGTTCAGATAGAGGGTGTTTTGATTGCTGTGAAATCTCTTTTCCAAGTGCCTCATTGGGTTTCAAATCCTTTTGAAACCTGAAGTTCTTTCTTGTATCTAGGGAATATTCTCACCTCTGACCAGAAGGCCCGCCCAACTAGGAGCACAGCTATCCAGTGGTCAGAAGGTCTGACAGCCTGCTAGCTCCTGGAGGGATTCCTGAGTTTGTCCTCAGGGCTCAAGTGGTAACAGGTGTTTCCAATTGCCTTTATTAGCAGCATCCGGGCCCTCAGGTGAGGTGCGGGGCTGTGATCTCCACTGGAAGCTCCTAATTCAGCCAATGGAGGCATCCATCTTCCCTTTGTCTCTCCATAGCAAGGGCCTGGGGAGTTTGTGCTTCCTGCAAGCAGAGTGACTTTGTATGGGAAACTCATGCATGCCTACTTCTGGGAATCTCTCTGAGAGTGATGTGTGGACACCAGGACACCATGATCAGGGATTGTGAGGCCACAAGTGCAATTGCCTTAGTCGGAACCAAAAGGTATGTGTGAGGGGCCTGGTTCATGCACTATTGTCTGGTCAAACACAGATCCCATCTATGTTGAGACACAGATCTTTATGGCTTCATTCTGGGCTTGTAATCTGCTGCCCTGAGCAGTGGACTGAGAGTCTGGAGGCTGAGTAGGCAGCCAAACGTGACTGGACTGGCTCCTGCCCCTGAATTCTGAGGGGTGCCCCAGCTTACACCGTTGGCAGTGTTTGGATGATAGTGAGGCATGAGATTGAATCTGGAACTCAGGAGAGGGAGACATGAGAGTCCCTTTGCATGTGCATTCTTGTTTAGCCAGAATCTGGGCTAGCTGGCTTGCCCTGACCAGCTAGGTTCTCTGTACATAAGTTGCAGGTGAGGCTGGCTACCTTCCCACCCATGTTCTGAGACTACTATAGGTGAGTTCCTAGCACACACAGACAGACAGACAGATAGACAGACAGATAGACACACATACACACATTACTGTCAGGTCGGGTAGTACAGCATATGGTGAAGGCTGGGGCTCTCTGGGGTCTGTGGCCATGAGAGCTGCTGCCTTACAATCTCTACAAGCCCGCTTTGAACCTGTCATTCATGAACACTGTGTAGGAGGTTTTTGAATTCTCATCTCTTTCCAGCAGAAGTTGCTGGTGGGCGGGCCTTCCAGTGGCTGCCCAATGAGCGTGCTGCAGGGCCATGTGGGCGGTGATCAAGGTTGCTGACCAATCACTGACTAGGGGCCTTGACACTCCTGGGCGTGTTCTCGCACACTGGCCAATGATATTGCTGGCAGGGGTTATGGGCGTGGCCTAGACCTGTGGCCTATCAGAGCATGGCTGGTGCACTGTCTGTGGGCCTTCTGAAGTAAACCCGACAATGGGAGCTCAGAGATGCCCTTAAATGGCTGGTCGTGCTTCCAGGAAGTTCGAAGCAGGGTTCACCTAGGGCCCTGCCTTGCAGAAGCTGTCCAGTGTACATGTGTATAACTCCGTTTGTGCCTGCGCCTATGTGGATTTGTGCGTGCGTGTAACTGTGAGAGTGTGTGTTTGTGTGTGTTTGAGTGTGTGTGTGAGGGAGGGAGAGAGAGAAACAACAGAATCACTGTGGCACAGGTGTTTTTGTGCAAAACACTTGGCACATTCTGATTTACAGCTCAATATTGACACCATTGTAGCTCTCCTTGGCCCTTGGTCACTTTTCTTCTTTTCAGATGTAAAGACACTGAAGAGGGAGAGGTTTTTGCCCTGAGGCTTGCACTGGGAACTAGCAGCTGCCCTGTGTGTGTTGCCAGACTAGGAAACTTGTTGTGTCTGTCCATATGGAGAGTGTCCTGGATGAGTTCCTTCTCGAGCCTTTTCGGTAGGTCCTGTTGGAGCTGCATATAGCTAATGATTTGGAGATTTTATTCCTTTGGACAATTCTTTTCCTGATGCACAGTTTGTCTTCAGGTTTTAGCAATCAATTGTCTGAATATCATATCGCATCCATTGTAGAAAATGACTACATCAGTGTCTTGATATCTCTCTCTCTCTCTCTCTCTATATATATATATATATGTGTGTGTGTGTGTGTGTGTGTGTGTATATATATATATCATGTAGAGGTCTCAAATATATTTTAGCTAGAGACCTGCACAGCTCTGGATACAGGTAGTAATGCGGATACATCTGGCCTTTCTGTGCCGTAGTCATGAGAGACATCTCACAGAGCCATTCGTTTACCCCTTGTCACTCTACAAATTTCTCTCAGCACAAAGTACAGCTGCCAAATCTTCTACTTCCCTCTTGCTCTTTATCCACCGAGTCCTATCCCAAAACTGTTAGTGACAGGCCCAGATAACAAAGAGAGTTACCATAGCACTACTGAGCTTTGGCTTGTTGTGTTGGCGATTTCACCTAGGCTACTGGAGCCTCAGTTTGTAAGTCTTTCTGACACAAGCCATATTCTGTCTCCTCATTTCCATGCCAGTATCACTCAGAGTTTATAATACAGATATACATACATATATATATATACATATATATTTATATATCTGTCATTTTTTGAATTGTCTACCTGTGTATTTGACCTTATTCAGAATTACCACATTTATAACAGCCTAGTTTTTCAGAAATAATTGGCCATGTCGTTGGAGCAGGATTCAGTACAATTATAAATAATAGAACCTTCCAGTAGCATTTCTAATCGTGTATCTATCTGCATCCTTATTGTAATTATCATAGCCCAGAACTTCCCTCCTTTTTCTAGTGTAAGCTTCAATGCGTATTTGTTTTCTTTTTTGGAAATCTTAATTTCCTTGGACCCTGAAGTGTTAGGGAATTTTTGAAGCAGCCCTCTGTTTCTCAGCAGATGGTTTCTATGTTTCTGCTGTAATCAGGTCATCTTGTAGTTTCTGTTTTTATTTTTGTTTTATTTTTTCAAGTCCTCCTAGATCATCCCCATTTATTTGCATATTTATTTATTTAGTCAGGTATCACATGTGAGGTCATTTCTTCTGCTTAATAGATTTTCTCTTATAATTGAAGGGAACTTTTGACGAAAAATATATTTCCTGGGGAAATACTACATACATATGGTGAAGGTTTGGGTTGTTTGGGGTCTGTGGGCATTAGAGCTGCTGCCTTATAATCTCGACAAGCCCGATTTGAACCTGTCATGAATGAACACAGTGTAGGAGGTTTTTGAATTCTAGTCTCTTTCCAACTCATTTATTTCTCTTCTCGCCTTCTCAGTCTCTATCTCTCACATGCTCTCACACACTCTGTCTTAACTCATTAATATTTTATTGATATACTTATTTTACTGACAGGCCCAGGTATACGAAGAGTGTTACCAGAGCACTGCTGAGCTATGGCTTGTTGTGTTGGCGATTTCACCTAGGCTACTGGGCCTCAGTTTGTAAGTCTTTCTGACACAAGCCATATTCTGTCTCCTATTTCTATGGCAGTATCACTCAGAGTTTTTAATAAAGATATACATATATATTTATTTATTTATATATCTGTTATTTTTTGAATTGTCGACCTATGTACTTGACCTAAATTCAGAATTACCACATTTATAACAGCCTAGTTTTTTCAGAAATAATTGGCCATATAGTTGGCGTAGCATTTAATTCAAATTAAATAATAGAACTTTCCAGTAGAGTTTCTAATCGTGTTTCTCTCAGCATCCTTATTGTAATTATCATAGCACAGAAATTCCCTCCTTTTTCTAGTGTAAGCTTCAATACGTATGTGTTTGTTTTCTTTTTCCGGAAATCTTAATTTCCATGGACCCTGAAGTGTTAGGGAATTTTTGAAGCAGCCCTCTGTTTCTCACCAGATGGTTTCTATGTTTCTGCTGTAATCAGGTCTTCTTATGGTGTTTGTTTTCATTTTTTTTATTTTTTCAAGTCCTCCTAGGTCATCCCCATTTATTTGCATATTTTTTATTATGTCAGGTATCACATGAGGGGTCATTTCTTCTGCTTGATAGATTTTCTCTTATAATTGAAGGGAACTTTTGATGCACAATACATTTCCTGGGGCAACTACTACACAAATATGGTGAAGGCTTGGGTTGTCTTGGGTCTGTGGGCATTAGAGCTGCTGCCTTACAATTTCTACAGGCCAGGTTTGAACCTGTCATGAATGAACACAGTCTAGGGGGTTTGACTTCTGGTTTATTTCCAACTCTTCTATTTCTCTTCTAGCCTTCTCTGTATCTGACTCTCATAGGCTTTCACTCACTCTGTCTGCACTCAGTAAATATTTACTTATATCTTTATTTTATTGACAGGCCAAGATATACAAAGAGAGTTACCAGAGCCCTGCTGAGCTCTGGATTTTTTGTTGGTGTTTTCATCAAGGCTACTTGAGCCTCATCTTTGTAATTCTCTCTGACACAAGCCATATTCTGTCTCCTAATATCCATGGCAGTATCTCTCAGACTTTATAATAAAGATATATATATATATATATTCTGCCATTTTTGGAATTATCAACCTATGTAATTAATCTAAATCAGAATTAACACATTTATAACAGCTTCCTTTTTCATTAATAATTGGCCACATAGCTGGAGCAGGATTCAATACAATTATAAATAATAGAACCTTCCAGTAGCAATTCTAATAGCATTTCTATCAGCATCCTCATTGTAATTATCATAGTACAGAACTCACCTCCTTTCTCTAGCTTAAGCTTCAATACATATGAGTTTCTTTTCATTCTCCTGAAATCTTAATTTCCCTGGACTCTGAAGTGACTCAGAATTTTTGAAGCAGCCCTCTGTTTCTCAGCAGATGGTTTCTATGTTTCTGCTGTAATCAGGTCTTCTTGTGCTTTTTGTTTTTATTTTTCATTCTTTTCAAATGCTCCTAGATCATCCCCATTTATATGCATATATAAATATGCATAAATGCATATTGAATATATGCATATTGAATATATGCATATTGAATTATATGCATATATCATTTCTTCTGCTTGATAGATTATTCTCTTATAATTGACGGGAAGTTTACACTCACAATACATTTCCTGTCATAAATAATACACACATATGGTGAAGGCTGGGGTTGTCTGGGGTCTGTGGACATGAGACTGCTGCATTACAATCTCTATAACCCAGGTTTGAACCTGTCATCAATGAACACAGTGTGGGAGGTTTTTGACTTCTGGTGTCTTTCCAACTATTCTATTTCTCTTCTTGTCTTCTCTGTCTTTGACTCTCACATGCTCTCACTCACTCTGTCTGCACTCATTAATATTTTACTTATATATTATTTTACTGACAGGCCCAGATATACAAAGAGAGTCACTGCTGAGCTCTAGCTTGTTTTGTTGGCGATTTCACCTAGGTTTCTGGAGCCTCAGCTTTGTAAGACTCTATGTCATAAAACATACTCTGTCTCCTCATAGCCAAGCCAGTATACCTCATAGTTTATAATAAACACATACATATATGTACATATATATATATACATATATATAGATATCAGTCATTTTTAGAATTTTTGACCTTTTTATTTGATCTTAATGCAGAATTACCACATTTATAACAGCCTCCTTATTCACAAATAATTGGTCAAATAGTTGGAGCAGGTTTCACTACAATTATAAATTATAAACCTTCCAGGAGCATTTCCAATAGCCTTTTATCAGCATCTTATTGTAATTATCATAGTACAGAACTTGCCTCCTTTCTCTAGTGTAAGCTTCAATATGTATGCGTTTCTTTTCATTTTCCAGAATTCTTAATTTGCCTGGACCCTGAAGTGTCAGGGAATTTTTGAAGCAGCCCTCTGTCTCAGCAGATGTTTTCTATATTTCTGCTGTAATCAGGTCTTCCTGTTGTTTTTGTTTTTATCTTTTATTTTTTTTAAATCCTCCTCAATCATCCCCATATATTTTCATAATTATTTATATATTTAGTCCAATATCACATGAGGGGTCATTTCTTCTGCCTGATAGATTTTCTCTTATAATTGAAGGGAACTTTGGACACACAACACATTTCCTTTTGCAGATACTACACACTACTACAAATACTACTGCACTGTTATTGACAGTGACATCCAATGCAGAATGGATTAGTATTACATGGCTCAAAGAATGTTCCCTATTTAACCTACAATGTTTTTAACCTAACAAATATTTATTCTGTTCTTTCTTGGGGGAGGTTTACAGTCTACAGTTACATGTAATAGTGGGCACGGGGGTAATTTTTTGCCACTTTCCCTGTATTTCTGTACATCATTTATAACTTTATTATTGAGGAGAAAGAAACAGTCATAAATTGAGAGAGCAGGGCCCAAGCAGGAAGAGAAACAGAGAGACAGCTGCAGCTCTGATTTGCCAGTAGCCCAGCTTTTCCCTAGCTGGGTAAGTGGTGACCAGGGGCTCAAAATTGGGTCCTGGGCTTCCACATAGTTCTCTGGCATTCTTGCTTAGCCAGGATCTGGGCTAGATGCCTTGCACTGACCATCTAGGTTCTCTGTACACAAGTTGCAGGTGAGGCTGGCTACCTTGACAACCATGCTCTGAGACTACTATAGGTGATCTCTGACCACACACAGACACACACAGACAGACAGACACACACACACATTACTGTCAGGTCTGGTAGTACAGAATATGTTGAAGGCTGGGGCTTTCTGGGGTCAGTGGGCATGAGATATGCTGCCTTACAATCAATACAAGCCAGGTTTGAACCTGTCATCGATGAACACTGTGTAGGAGGTTTTTGAATTCTGGTCTCTTTCCAACTCATCTATTTCTCAAGTGACCCAAGTGGTAGCAGGGTACCAGGTGGTGCCACACCCAATTAAGCACTCATGTTACAATGCAGGGGGACTGGGCTTCAAGACCCTGGTCCCCCCCTGCCGGGGGAAATCTTTACAAGTGGTGAAGAAGTGCTGCAGGTGACTCTCTCTGTGTCACAAACTCTCTATCCCTCCCTTCCCTCTCAATTCCTGTCTATTTATTCCCATAAATAATCAAGAAAATTGAAAGTAAAAATAGAAAAAGGAAAATGAAATATTCCATTACTTCAATGGGGCTACTCAGGACAATGCTTTCCTTGTTAAGATCCTCAGAGCATACCATATGCAGAAAGGCAAAGACGCCATACATTTTTTAACCCAGTTTTTATATTTAATTATTTATTTATTTATTAGGTGCTTATTCATTTTTGTTATTGATGAATTAATCTTTTACATTTGACATAGACTCTGGCTCTGACACCAGCGGTCTCAAGTGCCCCTAGATGGTACTCTGCCTCTACAAAACCAATCCATTGAGCTCTCCATGCATCCATCCATTCACCCATCAATCTATACATCCATCCATCCATCCATCCATACATGCATCCATGCATCCATCCATCTATCCATCCATCCACCAGTCAACCAAGCTAAGTACAAAAGGAGATCTCTCCTTGAATGGTGAAGACAAACCAGGATGCATAGGAAGGTTGCAAAGGGGCGAGATCGGCTGAATAGGGGAGAGGGGCTGAACCAGGGAATGTGTTGGGGGGTGTGGGTGTGGGTGGGGTGAGCCGGAGACCTGTGAGTTGGGTCACCTCAGGGGCAGGAAGGGGGTGGAAGGGGTTGGGAACAGCTGTCACTGGAGAACCATCACAAGTGCTGGAGCTGTTGAGCAGGGCACCCGCAATAGAAGACAGTCAAAGGAGAGAAGCAAAGTGCAGAGGAGAGGAGAGGGGAGAGGATGGTGAGGGCAGGAGAGGACAGGAGAGGACAGCAGTGGAGGGCACCTGAGAAACCTACCTGGACAAAGGCATCATACAGACATCCAGGAGGGCAGGCAGGCAGGCAGGCAGCTCTGGCCTGGGCTCCCTGGATCCTGGGCACACCTCCAACTGTCTTCTCTTGGCTGCCAGCCCTGAGGACCCTTGTCCTTCAGCACTGGCTTCCCATCCTTCCGTCCCTCTGTGCCAGGGCCCAGGCGTCTGGGTGCTGCTGGCTGAACTAGTGGCAGGGCTGTTGAGCTGCCCAGTGCCAGTGTGGCCAGCACAGAATCCCAGGGGCTAGGACATCACAGAGGGCTCCTGTGGTTGCTAGGCCACGGGGACCCCACCCATCCAGTTGACCAGCAGCCATGACCCCCACCCTGAACTTGACCTTGAGGGGTGGTGGCCAGCCACCAGAGCCAGAGCCCCTGCCACAGCAGGTGCAGGTCGGCCGAGCCAAGGGGCTATGGGCAGATTGGTGTGTGTATGGGCATGGGGCTGGCATCTGAGAGCCCAGGGCTGGCGACCAAGGTCCGCCAGGCCCCTGTCCCACCATATGCACTGACACACAGTCTTGCTGACTGACTGACAGTCCCTGCCACACAGATACCTACACCAGGTCCCTGGGTGCCCTGAGCTGACCCTGAGGATTGGTAGGTGCCTGCCTGGATACATGCCTCCTTAATGGAGGCCTTTATAAATCCCATTGCCTACTGATAGCTGCCCTCCTGCCCCTCCTCCTCCTCCTCCTCCACTTGTTCCTCCTCCTCTTCCTCCTCCTGCTCATCCTCCTCCACCTCCTCCTCCTTCTCTTCCTTATCCAGAGGGACTCACTCAGGGCCCTTGGTCTAGGCAAGCCAGGGCTGCTGCTCTGGCTGCTGCAGCTTCTATCCAGTGGGTGGGTGCAGGAATCTGTTCCTGTCAATCCCTGGTTCCTGGGACCTTCCATGCCTCCAGCTCCCCCCACTCTCTACTCCAGAGCCCTCCGCAAGGATGCCCCCTTTCCCCTTGCCCTCTGTCCCCCAGCTCCCCAACTAACATCTACTGTGTGCCTCCCTGCACTACTTTACTGCCACCCTGCTTCTGTGCTTCAGCCCTGGGGGCCCAGAGCCAGCCCAGCTGCCATCTCACCATACAGCAGGGGGACCTGCCCTAACCCCCTGCCACCACACCCACACACACTGCCCTGCACACACTCACGGGCTCCCCTGCCTGCAGCCTGCCTCTCAAACAGTCTCCTTCTGCCCCCTAGCCCCCTTACAGCCTCTGCCACGGCCCCCCACAGACACCTGGGCATGAGCAGCGCAGACAGGCTACAAGCTCCACTCGCTCCTACTCCATTTACTCTATGGTTGGTCAAGAACATTTCTTTCATGCTGTAGGGGAGGGAGTTGAGAAAGTCCAATGTCCTTGGGAGCAAGAACTGCAAACAATCCATCTACAATGTAACATTTGGGTCTCAGACCGCCCAATCCCTAGTGCGCTGTGCAGACTTTGGACTGGCAAAAACACCCCATCTGAGCTTGAGATCTGGCTGGGCTAGTGGCTCTTTCAGTGGACTAGGAGACAGACAGACAGACAAAGTTTTCAGGTTCAAAACCTGTACTTCCCAGAAGATGGTCATTCGCTACTGTTAAAAAAAAAAAAGGCTTCTTATTTATTTTTTTCCCCCTGCCTGGGTAACCAGTCAGCTGCTTGTTTCTCAGTGAAAAAAGGGAAAGATCTTTTTTGGAGGGAAAAGGACCAAAATGCAGGCAGGTGGACTCCGTGGACGGTGGATGGGGAGTTGCTCCTGCCCTGGCACTAGAGCCCCAGCTGCTGTTCCAGGTGCTCTCTGATACCAGAGATCTCCGTGTGTCCTGTCATGACACTGTCTCCAGGACCGACCCTCAGGATAAAGAGATTCAAAACGAGGCAGGTTATATTGCCTTCAAAAGTAAATTCAGGGAAGTTTGGCGGTATGTCAGAGGGTTAATGCCTTGTGGCGCTCACGAAAAGAGGGGACAGGTGGAAGGGTCTGGGGTCTGGCGCCCAGACGCCCTCCTGCAGGAGAGTCGCTTTACAAGGTGTGGAGCAGGTCTTTAGGGGCTCTATCTTTCTCTCCCACTCTGAATTTCCCCTGCTCTCTCCTTTTCTCTCTGTCTGATGCAAGGTCAAAACAACAACGACAACCACAACAATAACCACCACAGTGACCAAGCAACAAGGGCAGCCAAAGGGGAACAATAGGAGTGCAGGGGCTGTGGATTATTCTTGGCGCAGGTACTGAGCTGAGGCAATAACCCTTTGAGGAAATCAATCAATCAATCAATCAACGAATAAGTAATACAGGTAACAGAGATGTATATGTCCCTGTGTGTTTCCAGAGTTAATGTAAATGCACTTTTGTTTATTTCTTCATTTATTTATTACCTTGCCACGAGAATTTCTTTTCATTGACAGAAAAAAAGTGTCCCATAAGGGTACCAGTTGGTGGCACACCCAGTTAAGCATTCATGTTACAATGCAGGGGGACTTGGCTTCAAGACCCTGGTCCCCACCTGCCGGGGGAAATCTTTACAAGTGGTGCAGAAGTGCTGCAGGTGACTCTCTCTCTGTCACAAACTCTCTATCCCTCCCTTCCCTCTCAATTCCTGTCTATTTATTCCAATATATAATCAAGAAAATTGAAAGTAAAAAAAGAAAACGGAAAAGGAAATATTCCACTACTTCAATGGGGCTACTCAGGACAATGCTTTCCTTGTTAAGATCCTCACAGCATACCATATGCAGAAATGCAAAGACGCCATGTAATTTTTAACCCAGTTTTTATATTTATTTATTTATTTATTTATTTAGGTGCTTATTCATTTTTGTTATTGATGAATTAATGTTTTACATTTGACATAGACTCTGGCTCTGACACCAGCGGTCTCAGGTACCCCTAGATGGTACTCTGCCTCTACAAAACCAATCTATTGAGCTCTCCATGCATCCATCCATCCACCCATAAATCTATACATCCATCCATCCATCCATCCATGCATCCATTTATTAATCCATCCATCCATCCATCCACCAGTCAACCAAGCTAAGAACAAAAGGAGATCTCTCCTTGAATGGTGAAGACAAACCAGGATGCATAGGTAGGTTGCAAAGGGGCGAGTTCTGCTGAATAGGGGAGAGGGGATGAACCAGGGAATGTGTTGGGGGGTGTGGGTGTGGGTGGGGTGAGCCGGAGACCTGTGAGTTGGGTCACCTCAGGGGCAGGAAGGGGGTGGAAGGGGTTGGGAACAGCTGTCACTGGAGAAAAATCACAAGTGCTGGAGATGTTGAGCAGGGCACCCGCAATAGAAGACAGTCAAAGGAGAGAATCAAAGTGCAGAGGAGAGGAGAGGGGAGAAGATGGTGAATGCAGGAGAGGACAGGAGAGGACAGGAGAGGACAGGATTGGAGGGGACCTGAGAAACCTACCTGGACAAAGGCAGCATACAGACATCCAGGAGGGCAGGAAGGCAGGCAGGCAGCTCTGGCCTGGGATACCTGGATCCCGGGGACACCTCCAACTGTCTTCTCTTGGCTGCCAGCCCTGAGGTCCCTTGTCGGTCAGCACTGGCTTCCCATCCTTCCGTCCCTCTGTGCCAGGGCCCAGGCGTCTGGGCGCTGCTGGCTGACCTAGTGGCAGGGCAGTTGGGCTGCCCAGTGCCAGTGTGGCCAGCACAGAATGCCAGGGGCTAGGACATCACAGAGGGCTCCTGTGGTTGCTCGGCCACGGGGACCCCGCCCATCCAGTTGACCAGCCGCCATGACGGCAACCCTGAACTTGACCTTGAGGAGTGGTGGCCAGCCACCAGAGCCAGAGGCCCTGCCACAGCAGGTGCAGGTCGGCCGAGCCAAGGGGCTATGGGCAGATTGGTGTGTGTCTGGGCCTGGGGCTGTCATCTGAGAGCCCAGGGCTGGGGACCAAGGTCCGCCAGGCCCCTATCCCACCATATGCACTGACACACAGTCTTGCTGACTGACTGACAGTCCCCGCCCCAGAGATACCCACACCAGGTCCCTGGGTGCCCTGTGCTGCCCCTGAGGATTGGGGGGTGCCTGCCTGGACACATGCCTCCTTAATGGAGGCCTCTATTAATCCCATTGCCTACTGATAGCTGCCTTCCTGCCCCTCCTCTTCCTCCTCCTCCTCCTCCTCCTCCTCTTTTTCTTCCTCCTCTTCCTCCTCCTCATCCTCCTCCACCTCCTCCTCCTTCTCTTCCTCATCCACAGAGGGACTCACTCAGGGCCCTTGGTCTAGGCAAGCCAGGGCTGCTGCTCTGGCTGCTGCAGCTTCTATCCAGTGGGTGGGTGCAGGAATCTGTTCCTGTCAAACCCTGGTTCCTGGAACCTTCCATGCCTCCAGCTCCACCCACTCTCTACTCCAAACCCCTCCTCAAGGTTGCCCCCTTTCCCCTTGCCCTCTATCCCCCAGCTCCCCAACTAACATCTACTGTGTGCCTCCCTGCACTACTTTACTGCCACCCTGCTTCTGCGCTTCAGCCCTGGGGGCCCAGAGCCAGCCCAGCTGCCATCTCACCATCCAACAGGGCGACCTGCCCTAACCCCCTGCCACCACACCCACACACACTGCCCTGCATACACTCACAGGCTCCCCTGCCTGCAGCCTGCCTCTCAAACAGTCTCCTTCTGCCCCTAGCCCCCTTACAGCCTCTGCCACGGCCCCCCACAGACACCTAGGCATGAGCAGCGCAGACATGCTACAAGCTCCACTCACCGCTACTCCATTTGCTCTATGGTTGGTCAAGAACATTTTTTTCATGCTGTAGGGGAGGGAGTTGAGAAAGTCCAATGTCCTGGGCAGCAAGAACTGCAAATAGTCCACCTACAATGTAACATTTGGGTCTCAGGCCGCCCAATTCCTAGTGCTCTGTGCAGACTTTTGACTGGCAAAAACACCCCATCTGAGCGTGAGATCTGGCTGGGCTAGTGGCTCTTTCTGTGGACTAGGACACAGACAGACAGAGTTTTCAGGTTCAAAACCTCTACTTCCCAGAAGATGGTCATTCGCTACGGTTAAAAAAGAAAAAAAAGGCTTCTTATTTATTTTTTCCCCCCTGCCTGGGTAACCTGTCTACTGCTTGTTTCTCAGTGAAAAAAGGGAAAGATCTTTTTTGGAGGGAAAAGGACCAAAATGCAGGAGGGTGGACTCCGTGGACGGTGGATGGGGAGTTGCTCCTGCCCCTGCACTAGAGCCCCAGCTGCTGTTCCAGGTGCTCTCTGATACCAGAGATCTCCGTGTGTCGTGTCATGACACTGTCTCCAGGACTGACCCTCAGGATAATGAGATTCAAACCAAGGCAGGTCATATTGCCTTCAAAAGTAAATCCAGGGAGGTTTGGCGGTATGTCAGAGGGTTAAGGCCTTGTGGCGCTCATGAAAAGAGGGGACAGGTGGAAGTGTCTGGGGTCTGGCGCCCAGACCCCCACCTGCAGGGGAGTCGCTTTACAGGGTGTGACGCATGTCTTTAGGGGCTCTATCTTTCTCTCCCACTCTGTATTTCCCCTGCTCTCTCCTTTTCTCTCTGTCTGATGCAAGGTCAAAACAACCACGACAACCACAACAATAACCACCACAGTGACCAAGCAACAAGGGCAGCGAAAGGGGAACAATAGGAGTGCAGGGGCTGTGGATTATTCTTGGCGCAGGCACTGAGCTGAGGCAATAACCCCTAGAGGCAATCAATCAATCAATCAATCAATCAAAGAATAAGTAATACAGGTAACAGAGATGTATATGTCCCTGTGTGTTTCCAGAGTTAATGTAAATGCACTTTTGTTTATTTCTTCATTTATTTATTACCTTGCCATGAGAATGTCTTTTCATTGCTCAAAAAAAGTGTCCCATCAAGGGTACCAGGTGGTGCCACACCCAGTTAAGCACTCATGTTACAATGCAGGGGGACTAGGCTCAAGACCCTGGTCCCCACCTGCAGGGGGAAATCTTTACAAGTGGTGCAGAAGTGCTGCAGGTGACTCTCTCTGTGTCACAAACTCTCTATCACTCCCTTCCCTCTCAATTCCTGTCTATTTATTCCAATAAATAATCAAGAAAACTGAAAGTAAAAAAAGAAAAAGGAAAAGGAAATATTACACTACTTCAACGGGGCTACTCAGGACAATGCTTTCCTTGTTAAGATCCTCACAGCATACCATATGCAGAAAGACAAAGACGCCATGTATTTTTTAACCCAGTTTTTATATTTATTTATTTAGGTGCTAATTCATTTTTGTTATTGATGAATTAATGTTTTACATTTGACATAGACTCTGGCTCTGACACCAACGGTCTCAGGTACCCCTAGATGGTACTCTGCCTCTACAAAACCAATCTATTGAACTGTCCATCCATCCATCCACCCATCCAGCTATCCATCCATCCATCCATCCATGCATCCATCCATCCATACATCCATCCACCAGTCAACCATGCTAAGTACAAAAGGAGATCTCTCCTTGAATGGTGAAGAGAAACAACGATGCATAGGTAGGTTGCATAGGGGCCAGTTTGGCTGAATAGGGCAGAGGGGTTGAACCAGGGAATGTGTTGGGGGGTGTGGGTGTGGGTGGGATGACCCGGTGACCCTGTGAGCGGGGTCACGTCAGGGGCAGGGAGGGGTTGGAAAGCGTTGCGAACTGCTATCCCTGGAGAATCATCACTAGTGCTGGAGCTGTTGAGCAGGGCACACGGAAGAGAGGACAGACAAAGGAGAGAAGCAAAGTGCAGAGGAGAGGAGAGGGGAGAGGATGGTGAGGACATGATAGGATAGGAGAGGACAGGAGTGGAGGGGACCTGAGAAATCTACCTGGACAAAGGCAGCATATAGACATCCAGGAAGGCAGGCAGGCATCCAGGCAACTGTGGCTTGGGCTCCATGGATCCTGGGCACACCTCCACCTGTCTTCTCTTGGTTGCCAGATGTCCCTGAGGTCCCGCGTCGGTTAGCACTGTCTTCTCATCCTTCAGTCCCTCTGTGCCAGGGCTCAGGCGTCTGGGCGCTGCTGGCTGACCTAGTGGCAGGGCAGTTGGTCTGCCCAGTGCCAGTGTGGCCAGCACAGAATGCCAGCGGCTAGGCCATCACATAGGGATCCTGTGGTTTCTAGGCCAAGGGGACCCCGCCCATCCAGTTGACCAGCAGCCATGACCCCCACCCTGAACTTGACCTTGAGGGGTGGTGGCCAGCCACCAGAGCGAGAGCCCCAGGCCAAAGCAGGTGCAGGTCGGCCGGGCCAAGGGGCTATGGGAAGATTG